>NC_085139.1:40444358-40749227 GCF_024139115.2 Armigeres subalbatus | reverse complement strand
TAGTTACGCTTGACTGCATTTTCAAAAACTGCACTTGTCAAGAATGAATGTTTCGATTGGAAAGCTTTTTGAGGTGGACAAGAGGGTCGTGAGGATGGTTTGCACAGATTAGCCTTGTTGCAATGCACTTCTACATGTTTGTTCCGATTAGAAAAGGAAAGTGGAAACAAATACTTCTGTTATTGAACTTTGACTTCTGATTTTTCGGTAGTAGTAGTTTTGAAGATGCATAATTGGAGGCGTAGGCCATCAATTGTTAGCATCGTTTACTAACTAGGATTAATTAGTTCAGTTATGAAAAAAATCTGTGTCCCTTTTGCTCCATATTATTATTATTATTTATTCAGACTAGGCCGAAGTGGCCTGTGCGGTATATAAAGTCTTCTCCATTCGGCTCGGTCCATGGTACACGTCGCCAACAGCAGTCTACGGAGGGTCCGCAGTCATCTTCCACCTGATCGATCCACCTTGCCGCTGCGCACCTCGCCTTTTGTGCCGTCGATGTTGTCGAGAACCATTTACCGGGTTACCCACATTCTGGCTAGTCCGGCCCACCGCAGTCTTCCGATTCGCGGTGTAACGATGGATGTTCTCCCAACAGCTGATGAACTCGGTTCATTCGCCCCTCCACGTACCGTCCGCCATCTGGACCCCACCATAGATGGTAGCAGCACTTCCTTTCGAAAACTAGTGCGCGTTGTTCCACGAGCATTGTCCAGGTCTCGTGTCCGTAGAGGACTACCGGTCTATAAGCGTTTGAGATAGTTTTGGTACGGCGGCGAACTCTATTCGATCGGAGCGTCTTGCGGAGTCAAAGTACGCAGATTTCCAGCCACTATGCGTCTCCGAATTTCTTGCTGGTATCATTTCGGCAGTACCAGTGAGCCCAAGACACAAATTCTTCTACCACCGATTATGTCAACCACCGTTTCGTGCATTAGCCGCATAGCTGGTCCGATCTATTGTATCATATGCGGCTTTGAAGTCGATGAATAGATGATGTGTGGGCACGTTGTATTCGCGGCATTTCTGCAGTACATAAAAGTACAGTACATAGTTTCTGCAGTATTTAAAATTTGGGAGAGTACTTTGTAGGCGGCGTTCAGCAATGTGATTGCGCGGTAGTTGCTACAATCCAGCTTATCGCCCTTTTTGTAGATGGGTACAGACACCTTCCATCCACTCCTGCGGCAAAACTTCTCCTCCCAAATCTTGGTAATGACCCAGTGCAGCGCTTCAGCCAGTGCCTCACCACCGGTTTAAATAGCTCTCCTAATAGTGGTCAACCCCAGGGCTTTGTTTTCCTTAGCCGGCCAATCTCCTCTTGGATTTCCTGGAGATCCGCTGGACCTACCCCTAGCATTAATACCCTGGTTTGACGTCACTGGTAATTTATTCAGTACATATTTGTTCTTATAATTTAACAATTTACCTTTCTTCTTGATTGAATTACACAATATTACTTTTGTCTCTCTACGAGACCTTTTGTCTAAACTTTCTCACAATAGATTCTTTAGATCTACGACACAATACTGGATCCAATAAAAATACAATCATTACTTTTCTTACAACACATCTACGGCACTAAAGACTCTTATATTTTTAGGCACTTTCTTTTGGCCAACTGATGCAAAGGCCTATGAACTAGAAACTTTCACTACTTTTGGTAACTCGCTTTGAAAAGTTATTTAAAGATTAAATACCGCGGCGCGCCCTTCAACTCTTGGTGGAGTGTAGGACAGAACAGAACCCTTGCTGGACTAGCTGAGCAGTTTTAATTGAAATACGACGAATACGACAATACCCGAACCCTAATGGTTCCGATTCAGTTTGGCAACCCTTCCAACTGGCGGTCCCTATTGGCAAGCATTTAACGTTTGGCAAGTCTTTATTTTTTTCGCACTCAAACCGCTGTAAACAAATTCGTATCAGTGGTGTGCGTGACAAAGTGGTATCACGCTATGTTTAAAGGCAACTATTATGCAAAGTGAATGCACCTCGGATATTAAGCCGTTAGATCAGAGTTTTTGACCTCTAGTTTAAGGATCTGTGTCGATCAAAATATTTCATCGGTGAAATTTTGACATTCTCACTATTTAGGATAATATTTTGAACCTAAACACTTTTTCTGATTTTTTAAATTTTTTTTGACACAAGTTATATAAAATCCAATTACTAGTTTTTTTTGCTGTTGCTTTAAGAAACATTTTCATATAAAAACAATTTTCATGTGATGAAAGTAGCAGAAGTTATACTAGAAATACTGTTGACACTGAACATATTAGGGTGGTCGGTATTGACCATTTTTGTCAAATACCGGTATTCGGTGTTTGGTGGAGTCAATACCGGTAATACCGGTAAAATACCGGTTTTGTGAAAATTTCAGAAATTGGTTGAAACACAATATTTATTAACAAACTTGAAATGTTAAAACCATTGCTTGTTGAGCTGAGCAAAGTGAAACTTAAGTAGACATAACATACTGAGTGATTCATCTTCCAAACCGCATCAGATTTTATTGGCAACCCAAGTAACCAAAAGTTCCTTTAAGAGTACGTACTCTTAAAGGAACTTTTGGTTACTTGGGAATGCTACCAGCTGCTGAGAATGCCCACTCTGGTTCAACCGAAGTTGGACGAATAGTTCAGAGCGTCGAAAATTTGAGTCAAGTACTTACCTTCATCCCTTCAGATTCGTTCGTCGAGATCATTGAATAAGGGGGGGGTTGTTGTGGTCAATTTCTGTGGCTCAATTTGTTAATTGCTCAAACATAAATTTGAGCGCCCCGTCGGCTGCAAATAGAGTACAGAACTCGCGGCGTAGTAGTTCCAGAGCAAACAGATTCGAGTGCTTAAATTATTTCACATACCGCCAAAAAATCGTCAAGTTGAATTTGGAATGAAGCTTTAAATAAATCATTTTTTTTGCCTTTCTCGTATACTAAGTATAAGTAAAGTCTATATGATCGCTCCAAAAACAATTTTTTTTATAGAAAGCTCGGAGACCTATAGTGTTATATACCGATCGACTCAGCTCGACGAATTGAGGTGATGCCTGTGTCTATGTGTGTGTGTATTAGACTGGCCCAGGAAAACAAAAAGTTGTTGAATTCCACGGGATTTGTGTTTTTGTGTTTGTGTGTTTTGTGTTTTTGTGATTTGTGGGTTTGTGTCTTTTGGTAAGAAAATCTATCTCTGAAAATTTCAGCTCAATCGCTTGTTGCATAAGCTGGCGCATTTGATTTCAAGTTTGTATGGGGATTTCAACCAAAACATATAGGAAAATCACCTCCGACACTCATTCGATCTGGAAATTGGTTCTTATTGCTCGAGTGAGCTCAGAATTGCAAAAACGGCTGTTGATATATTACAGAACAATTTCACAGAACATTGTACGATGATCAAATTAACTTTTATTTAGCTTTCGGCTGTTTTGTTATGGGCTGTTTTGTGTACTTTTGTATTTATTGATCGAATCGAGTCAGCTAAAAAGTATATAAAAATTCATTTAATCATCGTCCAATGTTCTGTGAAATACCAACTGCCGTTCTTGCAATTCTAGGCTCAATAGAGCAATCAGACCCAATTTCCAGATCGAATGAGTGTCGGAGGTGTATTTTCCTATATGTTTTGGTTGAAATCCCCATACAAACTTGAAATCAGCCAGCTTATGCAACAAGCGATTGAGCTGAAATTTTCAGAGATTGATTTTCTCACCAAAAGACACAATCCTGGGGGGTGCCCCGTGGAATTCGACAACATTTTTTTCTCCCCATACTAAGCTAGGCCAGTCTAGTGTGTATGTGTGTGTCTGTGCACACAAACCCAAAAAAAAAATGTCACTCATTTTTCGGGTACTTATTCTTAATCGATTTACTCGCAAGAAGTTGAATTCGACGCAGGATACTCTACCATTATTTCCTATTGAAAATTGGCCAGATCGGACTATGGGCTCAGAAGTTATGGCCTAAAATCTATTTTTATAATGCAACAGAAAGGCTTCACCATTGCTAGGTGGATTAATCAGGGTTTTATGGAACCCATTCACTGATAAAACCGTTGGAGCACAAATAACATGCCATTTAAGCGTGTCTTAGTATCAGTCACCAGTACGAGGTTTTCCTTATTCAGAACGGATACATTTTTTGAGCAAATTTTTTTTCACAGGTGATCTCCGGAACAGAACTATTACGGCACGTACCTTTTTCACTATTTCATATATTCCGGGAAATTTTCAACGATGTAAACAATATTCATTGAAGAAAAAAGTCATTGGCAATGTGAGGATGGCTAAGAGAATTTATCAACACATAAGTATAATTAATGACAATGCTGATTATAGTTACTTGTTCAAAGGTTCATTCATGCGCGCATTCAATTGTTGTAAGTGATAATTTGCACGGTGAATCTTTAGCTGATATATGTAGGTGAAAACTATTCGAGATTTTTTATACTGACAGCAAAATTTGTAATACCGAAAATACCGGTATTTGTCCGTCTCTAATACCGGTATTCTCGGTACTCAAAATTGGCCGGTAATACCGGTATTACCGGTTTCGGTACTACCGGTTTGAGCTCCCTAGAACATATACTTCATTTTTCGATAGCGAATTGCGTAACTGCATATCTCACACGTGTCTATTAAAAAAACCAGCAACCCTGCACCGTCCACTTGTTACCATAGAAACAGAATTTAACGCTGGACAGGTCAAGAAAGATGCTCGATTATATTTCAATTGTGTTCATAATCATCTTCTGGAAGGAGGAGACTATGACACAATTTTATACAAAACCTCTACTCCAGCGCTACATTGGTGGGACCAAATTTTCGGCCCTGTAGCAAAAAAACCATCAAGACAAATCTGAAGTCTGGACATCAGAGGTCACGCTCAACTTGGTTTCACTGGGCGTTACTGGTGAACTGCCAAAAGAATAAAGAAAAAGGCCCGCTTTGTGGACCTGCCCCCTGAATTAGTCCCCTGTGACGTCATATATCGTTAATTTGAGCCTCACATAGCAACACTAGCATTAATTACCTTTTTCTTTTACACTCTTTTTTACGGTTTCACAGCTTTTGAGGTTCGGTTTTTTGCATAACCGTTTGGTGATTTGGTTCTATTTGTATAAACTTTAGTTAAATTTTAGGTTGCATGATATTTTTAACAATAGGTTTAAGAACTAACACATGTTTATACTAACCAATTAGCACAGAACTAACGCTTAACACTGCTAGCCAAATTATTAACCCGTACTAACATTGGGCATTTCGATCGCCTATACACCAAAGAAACAATTACACTTATTATTTAGCACTTCCACAACAAAGACTTTACAATAACCTTCTACAATAACTCGAATTGAACGCGCACTACTATTCACTATGAATTTTCCAGGCAAAAAGAGGCTTGGTCCTATTAGGACCAGCCTTTTAAAGAATATTCCTGATTTCCGATGGAGCCGAAGCATCAAAAATCGCTTATGAGTAAATCATAGCATATTTTTGAAAGCTATGGTCATGGTATTGGTGCTTACCCCAATTTCGACTTGTGACTCCACCTATGAGTGAGTAACACCATCAAACTCCCGGCGAGTTATGTTACGCCTTAAGAGTGTCGTTTACAATGCTCAAAAATGATCTCCCAAGCTATGTGAATATAGTGAATGGGGCAGAGCTCTCACACTCATCAAGCCACTGAGTGCCGACACTGCCCCATAGTCGTATTAGTGGGTGTGTATTTTTTGTGAAGGGCGTAGTGGTTAGTGTTTGAGGGAAAAGGGATGTCGGACTTGTGGCAGGGTCAGCAAACAATTATTGGAACCAAGCAATTAGGCTTTCAGCAATCGTGTACGTACACGCACGTTTCACTCACACTTTTACTCAGTTTGTTTGCAACCACGAGCAGCTGTCACGGCAAAATCAAATGGGATTGTTTGCAACCACGAACCTGCGTTTGTGTTGGTGAGAAATGTCGGCGAGACCCTAATGGTTACAGGAATCGGAAGCGAAGGACGATCGAAACTATGTTGTCATGATCCGTCGGTCTCACCATCATGGCGTTGTTGAGGGAGACTCTAGTCGACGTAGCGCATGATGCGTCAAACATCACCTTATGTTTCGTAGACGTACTATCGGGTTTGATGACGCAATTATAAGTATGAGCATGATTGACCGCTCACGGTTGTTACTCCGTTATTGCCAGGCCAGCTGTAATTACACAGAGAACCAATAGATGAAGTTTGGGACTTACATCATCTTCAAAGTGTAAGAACTGGTGACCCAAAAATAAGCAATACCAGCGCCGGCCGTGTCCGAATGCAGGTCCTCAGTGAACGACGAATGAAGAGAGCGAACCCGAACAAAAGTTGACTGCTTACAATTCTTAGCCGATACCACTAACAGAAAGTGCCTCAATTGATCGCTTGAACTTAAGGTGTTTATACAACAAAGCCACAAATCGGCCATCTTGGAAACCACGTGTTCTTTTTCAGTCAATTTTCAAAGCACGGATTAAATAAACCATAACGTGCATAGCGGTGATACAATCGTTTAATAATTTGCTTACTTATGTTCTACAATCGACTTCGGTTTCAGCACTAAACGAAAAGTATTATGTCGTATTTTATCTATTGAAGATGAGAGTGGAAAAACATGTGGTGAATTTAAAATTCACCACGGGACTGATTGTATAATCACCTTAAGGCACTTTGATACTCGTTTTGATATGAAGCAGAGCTGAGAGCCACTATGAAATAGTGCTATATCTTGCATGGTGTTTCCAAACTCATCCTCAAGGATCACGATCGCATTTGCGATAAAAACTGATCGTGACACCTTGGTTTCTTGAGCGGCTAGTACAATATTGGCAGTGGCAAATTGGAACACCTAGTGGTGTATTCATCTTGGTCGGGGGTGGGTGACGATTGACATAGCGTGCTTGGATTGGCAATATGAATGTGGAATTTGGAAGATTGGTTGGTGGATAGCTGAGGATTAGATTGTGTTGGCTTTTTCTGTTGTAAGGATGAAGTCATCTGATTTGAATATGGGCTTTTTTGAAAACGAAATTCGTCGCAAGCGCTTATTCGGTTATGGTACTGTGGCTGTTCACTGGTGATCAGGTGCAACATTGAATGATGGCGCAGTCCAGAAAAACGACACGTACCTCACGAGCAAAACTTGGATTGATGGATTGATGGCCAATAAAGCATGGAGGTGAAATTTGATCAGCAACATTTTCTCTTCGTAACGTGACTCAAGTGATCTCCACGCTACGGAGTAGTTGGTCGCAGTGATGACAATTGAAACGATTTGCTGCTGCACTTCTCAGGCCAACTACGCGACGTGCGAAGGTAGGTGAATCGATCGATATATCGTTCAAGTGTGGATTGTCAACAATCAGGTTTTTGAAAGTGTCCCTGCAAGTGACCCACTCCATCAGCGGAACGTCGGTTGCTTGACATGCGTGGCTTGCATCGGAGTTTATCCGTTAGCCTGCTGCATAGGAAACTGCTGAATGCTTGAACCAGGACCTTACATGAATACTTCCAACGACTGTATCAAACTGAAGCCTACTGGTTGATAAATGCCTTCAGAACTTTTGTTTGAACCAGAGTTTTGTTCACTTTGCTCTTTGTCTTTGGCCGCTTTCTTTCTGTAGGCTTCTTCGGGAAGCTTTTTTGAATCCTCTTTTTGTTCGGATTTCACCATTTTGATCATTATTTCACCACTTCATAAAAGCAGCAAGCGAGCCGCGATACCGAAAGTCTTAGCGCTTGACAGAACCCACAGAATGACAATAATATAATGAACCAACAACTCTTCCAAAAAAAAAATTAAGAGCCAGTTCGCGAGAAGCGCGACCCCCTTTCCAAGGGAGGTTGCAACGATGTTCTCCGATTTGGATGAAATTTTCAGGGTTTGTTCATATATGTAAGAGAAGGCATCTTGCAAAGTTTCAGATTTTTTCATTAAGGGGAAGTAGGGTAAAACGGCCCTTCAAAAATTATTGTTCAAAAATCGCCAAAAACAAAGAAAATGCAATAACTTTGGCAATGAGTGACCGATTTTGTTTAAATTTTGCACGTTTTTTCTACTCAATTAGTACTTTATACCAAGTGCTTAATAGGGTTATAAAGTTGTTTACTTTAGGAGAAAATTTACTTTTTCGATAAAAAATGGTCGTTTTTCCAAAGGGAATATTTTTCACCAACAGATCTAGGATAAAAAACTAAACCCGTAAGGCAATTAAGGAACTAAAGAGCTTTCATCTCATATACAATTCAGAAGCGCCAACTCAAGAATTTCTTAGAAAATCGCAATTTTCTGCAACACTGTTTATTCTTAAGAAAGTTCGCAAAAATTTCGACCCTACTTATGTTGATGTTTTCCGATCTGGTGAAAACTGTCCAAACTTTTTTGTCTCAGTTGAAATTAAAAATCAGAATTTTCTATTAGGGGAGTGTAGGGTAAAATAGGCCTTTAAAATTAAATGTCAAAAAATACATCATTTTTTTATGTGAGTTCTAGCAGAAAATACATAAGTTTAAAAAAACTGTTTTTTCTTCCTTTCAATTCATCTATATTTTTCGTCTCAATAGATAAGTATATCTTTCGCTGATTAGATTAGATTAGATAGCAAACTATTTGCAGAACAATTTTCAACAGAAGTAAAATAGGACCAAAATAAGTGTCTTAAACATTAGCACGTCTTTCGCAAACTGAAACAAAAATGAACGATTTCGGCGAACGTGCTTGTTGATTTTTTTTTTTTTGAATAAGCTACAATTAATGTGGGTACCGGTAGTGATGTTGCTTTTACATCTATGCGAACAAAAAATAATTATTCTTAACGACAAATGAGCAATTTCGGTAAATTGGGTAAAATAGCCTTGTAAAAATAAAATGTCAAAAATACATAATTTTTTATATGTGAGCTCAAGCAGAATATACATCAAACTTATTGAAACTTATTTCAGTGCGCTGAAGAATAATCAATCAAATTATGAATTTCTGCACATTGCACTGTTTGTTTGCAAGCCAGTTTGTGAGAATCGCAACTCCATTTTATCGATGTTTCTGCATCTGGCTGAAACTCACAAGGTTTATTTCTATATTTAGATGAAACTATTTGGCAAAATATTGGGATGGGAAGAGCGGGGTAAAATAGATCTCCAAATATAAATAATGTTACGAAACAAGATAATCGTAACCACACTTCTTAGATTTGATTATTCCGACTCAACTGGCAACGAATCTAGTGATTTTGCTAGTTTGCTTCGAAATTCTTCCAAGCTTAGTATTTATATGGTTTTTTATCTGTCAACAATTAAATCCTTCACAATCTCTCAATCTCAAAAAATAACGTGAACTAGTCAACTAGTCATGTCATTTCTATAATATTCCGTCATTTCTATAAACTCCCGTTCAAAAATATTGTTCCACCAAAATATATTCCCACCAGTTCCTCCATGGTGACGTCTTAATTGCAAGAACGATGCATGGTTCAAGAAGGACGTAAAGCAAAATCCAATGCTTTAGCTAGTTTCTATCCATTCGGAAGTGAGAATATTTGTTTTGGTACTTTGTTTGTTACATTGGTACTTCAACACGGTAGTCTATTCCTCGGTGAAAAAAGCAATAGATAGATTTCTCAAAAAGTATTGCAAGCTGTTACTACCCATGTACTACTTCTTAGCAAACCACACCTTATGGTTGGTTGGAAATATGTTCATATAAGGATAGCAAAGATTTCAAGAGAAAAAGGCTGATATTTAAGGCATCCTTTTTACAATCAACTACACAGTTTTGAGCATGAGCATGAGCATGAGCATTATGACCGCACAATTCGTAGTTGCTACTCCGTGATTGACTAGAACTTGCGAAATTGTACAGAGAACACAATAAATGGGGCTTGGGACTAGCTACCCATTCTCAATGTACACGTTTCGGGAGCTCAAATATCTAAAGTCAATAACGGCGCCGGCCACGTCCTTACGGTCATATAGGGGAGGATTGTTAGTCCGACTCTCGTTGCTACTAGAGACCGAGAACACCTCTGCATCTCCACGATTGTCTTGGGATAGGATATCGTTTTAGTTACAAAGGATAATTTATCTGGATTCACTTCGGTAAGTGATGCGATCTATGGGATGGGAAATAACACTCTCGCTGTCTGAAACTTTCACTTTCTGATTTATTCACTCACCCGCGCAAAGCAGAACAAAATTACGACGACCGGCCGATCGTTTTGCCTTCCGCACAAAGCAAAACTAAACTTCGATGACCAGCCGATCCGCTTACTGGAGAAACACGACCGGATAAGAAACAAACTTTCACTTTCTGATTTATTTACTCACCCGCACAAAGCAAAACTAAACTTTGACGACCGGTCGATCCGCTGACTGGAGAAACACGACCGGACAAGAAACAAACTTTCACTTTCTGATTCATTTACTCACCCGCGCAAATCAGAGCAAAATTACGGCGACCGGCCGATCGTTTTGCCTTCCGCACAAAGCAAAACTAAACTTCGACGACCGGTCGATCCGCTGACTCGAAACAAGAGCCAACACGCACTGAACTAATTAACTTTACTACCGGCCGCGGAATGCAAATCACAAAATCTCGGCAAATCGCGCGATTAATAATAATTAATAATTAATTTTACTACCGGCCGCGCAATGCAAAACACAAAATTTCGGCAAATCGCGCGATCTTTCGGTCCGAAACAAGAGCCAACACGCACTGAACTAATTAACTTTACTATCGGCCGCGGAATGCAAATCACAAAATCTCGGCAAATCGCGCGATCGTTCGGCCGTTCGAAACAAGAGCCAACACGCACTGAACTAATTAACTTTACTACCGGCCGCGGAATGCAAATCACAAAATCTCGGCAAATTGCGCGATCGTTCGGCCGTCCGAAACAAGAGCCAACACACACTGAACTAATTAACTTTACTACCGGCCGCGGAATGCAAATCACAAAATCTCGGCAAATCGCGCGATTAATAATAATTAATAACTAATTTTACTACCGGCCGCGCAATGCAAAACACAAAATTTCGGCAAATCGCGCGATCGTTCAGCCGTCCGAAACAAGAGCCAACACGCACTCTTTTACAATCAACTACACAGTTTTGTTGAGTTACTCAAGCACTTTCAGGTGATGTCAATTAAGCCGAGAATAAAACAGTTTTGCTTGGTAATCCTTAAATTAATTGATTAAGCGATCTACAATTTACATACTTTATCTATGAGTGTAGAAACGTGTATCCTAAAATTTGAAGTATTTTCATGAGGGGTGTGTTTTCAAATCGTCAGACAATTGATACACTATCCTATTCAATAGTATACACATTACATTGGGGCAGCAGGGACTATGTCCAAGACCTTGACGATCCCTCCCCAGGCCATCTGCGAGTTGTGGCGCCTGCCTAGGATGTGGTGGGGTTTGACAGTGGGCCCTGTTAAACCTCTATAAAAAGCTGCATGAATCCGGAAGTAGGCTCCGCCAAAACGACCGTGTGCCGCTCAAAGCGCACAAGCCCAAGTCCTGGTGTTAGGTGGGACGCTAAACAGCCCTGACACGACGGCCCTCCGACGAGACAGGAGGTTTGCGCAGGCCCAATAAGCCGCCTTTAAAACCAACTATTACGAACGACATAGAAGATAATACGACTCGATACAATCGGCAAAGACCTAGGCGACGAATAAAGGATCACGATTGGAAGCTTGGAACATGGAACTGCAAGTCGCTAGGCTTCGCAGGTTGCGATAGGATAATCTACGATGAATTACATCCCCGCAACTTCGATGTCGTAGCGCTGCAGGAAATCTGCTGGACAGGACAGAAAGTGTGGAAAAGCGGGCATCGAGCGGCTACCTTCTACCAAAGCTGTGGCACCACCAACGAGCTGGGAACCGGCTTCATAGTGCTGGGAAAGATGCGCCAACGCGTGATTGGGTGGCAGCCAATCAACGCAAGGATGTGCAAGCTGAGGATAAAAGGCCGTTTCTTCAACTATAGCATCATCAACGTGCACTGCCCACACGAAGGGAGATCCGACGACGAGAAAGAAGCGTTCTATGCGCAGCTGGAGCAGACATACGATGGATGCCCACTGCGGGACGTCAAAATCGTCATCGGTGACATGAACGCTCAGGTAGGAAGGGAGGAAATGTATAGACCGGTCATCGGACCGGATAGTCTGCATACCGTATCGAACGACAACGGCCAACGATGCATAAACTTTGCAGCCTCCCGCGGAATGGTAGTCCGAAGCACTTTCTTCCCCCGTAAGAATATTCACAAGGCCACATGGAAATCACCTAATCAAGTAACGGAAAACCAAATCGACCACGTTCTAATCGACGGTAAATTCTTCTCCGACATCACGAACGTACGCACTTACCGCAGTGCGAATATTGAATCCGACCACTACCTCGTCGCAGTATGTCTGCGCTCAAAACTCTCGACGGTGATCAACACGCGTCGGAGTCGTCCGCCGCGGCTTAACATTGGGCGGCTACAAGACGGTAGACTAGCCCAAGACTACGCGCAGCAGCTGGAAGTGGCACTCCCAACGGAAGAGCAGCTAGGCGCAGATGGCTGGAGAGATATTCGATCCGCCATTGGAAGCACCGCAACCGATGCACTAGGCACGGTGGCTCCGGATCAGAGGAACGACTGGTATGACGGCGAATGTGAGCAGTTAGTTGAGGAGAAGAATGCAGCATGGGCGAGATTGCTGCAACACCGCATGAGGGCGAACGAGGCACGATACAAACGGGCGCGGAACAGACAAAACTCGATTTTCCGGAGGAAAAAGCGCCAGCAGGAAGATCGAGACCGTCAAGAGACGGAGGAACTGTACCGCGCTAATAACGCACGAAAGTTCTATGAGAAGTTGAACCGTTCACGTAAGGGCCACGTGCCACAGCCCGATATGTGTAAGGACATAAACGGGAACCTTCTTACGAACGAGCGTGAGGTGATCCAAAGGTGGCGGCAGCACTACGAAGAGCACCTGAACGGCGATATGGCAGACAACGGTGGCGGTATGGTAATGAACCTAGGAGCACGCGCGCAGGACATGCGACTTCCGGCTCCGAATCTCCAGGAAATCCAGGAGGAGATCGGCCGGCTGAAAAACAACAAAGCCCCTGGAGTTGACCAACTACCAGGAGAGCTGTTTAAACACGGTGGTGAAGCACTGGCTAGAGCGCTGCATTGGGTGATTACCAAGGTTTGGGAGGATGAGGTTCTGCCGCAGGAGTGGATGGAAGGTGTCGTGTGTCCCATCTACAAAAAGGGCGATAAGCTGGATTGTAGCAACTACCGCGCAATCACATTGCTGAACGCCGCCTACAAGGTACTCTCCCAAATTTTATGCCGACGACTAACACCAATTGCAAGAGAGTTCGTGGGGCAGTACCAGGCGGGATTTATGGGTGAACGCTCTACCACAGACCAGGTGTTCGCCATACGTCAGGTATTGCAGAAATGCCGCGAATACAACGTGCCCACACATCATCTATTTATCGACTTCAAAGCCGCATATGATACAATCGATCGGGACCAGCTATGGCAGCTAATGCACGAACACGGATTTCCGGATAAACTGATACGGTTGATCAAGGCGACGATGGATCGGGTGATGTGCGTAGTTCGAGTTTCAGGGGCATTCTCGAGTCCCTTCGAAACCCGTAGAGGGTTACGGCAAGGTGATGGTCTTTCGTGTCTGCTATTCAACATACGAAGGGCAGGGATTGACACGAGTGGTACGATTTTCACGAAGTCCGTCCAGTTATTTGGTTTCGCCGACGACATTGATATCATGGCACGTAACTTTGAGAGGATGGAGGAAGCCTACATCAGACTGAAAAGCGAAGCTAAACGGATTGGACTAGTCATCAACACGTCGAAGACGAAGTACATGATAGGAAGAGGCTCAAGAGAGGTCAATGTGAGTCACCCACCACGAGTTTCTATCGGTGGTGACGAAATCGAGGTGGTTGAAGAATTCGTGTACTTGGGCTCACTGGTGACCGCCGATAACGATACCAGCAGAGAAATTCGGAGACGCATAGTGGCTGGAAATCGTACGTACTTTGGACTCCGCAAGACGCTTCGATCGAATAGAGTTCGCCGCCGTACCAAACTGACAATCTACAAAACGCTCATTAGACCGGTAGTCCTCTACGGACACGAGACCTGGACGATGCTCGCGGAGGACCAACGCGCACTGGGAGTTTTCGAAAGGAAAGTGTTGCGTACCATCTATGGTGGGTTGCAGATGGCAACACCGCGAAAATCGGAAGACTGCGGTGGGCCGGGCACGTAGCCAGAATGTCGGACAGTAATCCGGTGAAAATGGTTCTCGACAACGATCCGACGGGTACAAGAAGGCGAGGTGCACAGCGGGCAAGGTGGATCGATCAGGTGAAGGACGACTTGCGGACCCTCCGAAGACTGCGTGGTTGGCGAAGTGCAGCCATGAACCGAGCTGAATGGAGAAGTCTTTTATGTGCAGCACAGGCCACTCCGGCCTTAGTCTGATGATAAATAAATAACATTACATTGTTACGCTCTCCTTGTAAAAAAATCAGCTCGTTGTAGCAAAAAAAAGGTTTCTCCCGTATTGTGCCAAATGAATTCGGAACTTTGTTAAACTTTGGAGTGTTTTTTACACAGTTGTGTAAACATAGAATCGAGTTTATTCCATTACCTATGAGATAAAATTGTCCAACTCTTGAAAATATATACACCCGATTAGAACTGATATAGTCCATTCAGTCAAACATTTGGTTTAGATTGTATCTCTGTTATATTAGCTAGCAGTTTGAAGGTTAGTAATTCAAAATGTATGAATGGTACACGGTTTGACGTTTTTGCACAATAATCTTTGGTTTATTTGGTTTAAATTGATAATGATGGAGGATGAAAAAGAGTTATGAATACCACACAATCGTTACAAGCTACAAAAACAAGCCTATGGTAACCTGATGCAAGTAGGTACAAAAGAAAAATATAATCTGAGAAGTAGCTCCACCAACAAGCTACACAGATAAAAATATGTTGTGATTTTAAATGTATTTCCATGCACATATTTGGAGCATGCAAATAAACGCAACATTCAATCGATCTTACTATTCTTTTAAATCGAAATAAATTTAAACGGTGCTTGCTTGTAAAGTTCAATCAAATTGAATTGGATATCGAATGTTAATTCGTTTGATGGGTTCAGCTGCAATTTTACACGTCGTTGAATTTTCAAAATTATTTGCTGTGTATGTTTAAACGTTACGAAATTGCTCATTTGCCGTTAAGAATAATTGTTTTTTTTTCGCATAGCTGTAAAAGCAACATCAGTACCGGTACCCACAGTAATTATAGCTGATTAAAAAAAAAAACAACAAGCACTTTCGTTGAATCCGTTCATTTTTGTTTCAGTTTGCGAAGAACGTGCTAATGTTTAAGGAACTTATTTTGGTCCTATTTTACTTCTGTTGAAAATTTTCTGCAAATAGTTTGCTATCTAATATAGATCAGCGAAGGATATACATATCTAGGGGAAGTGGGGGTAGCACGCCCATAGGGGTTAAAACGCGCCACCCCTGAATAAGGTTAAATATCCCCATTTTGATTATTTTCAATAGTCTATACGATAAAGCAATGAAAAATATTGCCATTGGATACATATATTTCATGATTTTTCTCTAGTTATACATGAAAAACTCGAAAAAACGATTTTTGCGTGTTTTGATGCAATTCTAGCTCGGTGGAATTTAGTCTTTCTGTCGCTGTTATACATTGATAAATTAATAATTGAGCCATGAGCCATGCTGCTTACTCGTGTTCTTTATGTTCCACACGAAATCGTCCTCAAAAATGGTTTTAAAACGATTTTATGGGCCTTCAAACTTCTGAGGTCGGTGTGGGGCATTACGCCCATGCTCATTTCGTATGACCGAAACAGCTGAAACATTCGGTTAATTGCCTTAATGTAGGCAATTAAAATGAAAATCAGTACGATAAGCACATGCGCGTTTATACCCATCCACTGGCGCATCTCACCCCGCATGGTTTCAAAATCATTTTTTTTCGGGTGCTTTTTAAAAATCAAATTTCTGTGCAATAAAATGGACAATTAGATATCTGTTATCGGTAGTCAGTCGCAGATATGCTGTTCTTCAGTATGCGCTGATGAAAACTGGCTGAAATGGTGGTTTTCATTGATAAAAATGGCATTTCCCTTAACGTGGGCGTCCTACCCCCAGTTCCCCTATTGAGACGAAAAATATAGATGAATTGAAAAGAAGAAGAAACAGTTTTTTAAAACTTATGTATTTTCTGCTAGAACTCACATAAAAAAATTAAGTATGTTTTGACATTTATTTTTAAAGGACTATTTTACCCTACACTCCCCTAATGAAAAATTAAGATTGTTAATTTCAAATTAGACAAAAAAGTTTGGACAGTTTCCCCCAGATCGAAAAACATCAACTTAAGTAGGGTGAAAATTTGTGCGAACTTTCTTTTGAACAAACAGTGTTGCAGAAAATTGCGATTTTCTTAGAAATTCTTGAGTTGGCGCTTCTACATTTTTTATGAGATGAAAGCTCTTTCGTTCCTTAATTGCCTTACGGGTTTAGTTTTTTATCCTAGATCTGTTGGTGAAAAATATTCCCTTTGGAAAAACGACCATTTTTTATCGAAAAAGTCAATTTTCTCCTAAAGTAAACAACTTTATAACTCTATTAAGCACTTGGTATAAAGTACTAATTGAGTAGAAAAAACGTGCAAAATTTAAACAAAATCGGTCACTCGTTGCCAAAGTTATTGCATTTTTTTGTTTTTGGCGATTTTTGAACAATAATTTTTGAAGGGCCGTTTTACCCCACTTCCCCTCAATGAAAAAATCTGAAAATTTGCAAAATACCTTCTCTTACATATATGAACATACCCTGAAAATTTCATCCAAATCGGAGAATACCGAGAGGGGGTCGCGCTTCTCGCGAACTGGCTCTTAAGTGACTTTTTTAAGTAGAAATTTCAATTTATCATATCCAACCATTCTCATATTTTGAGTCTGCCAGCTTGGTTGGAAAAATAAATCAAAACATTTATCTAATAATATGCATGCGTGATGACAGTATATCCCTTAGTGCACCAAACTGTTTTATGTAGTTTACATCGGGCGGTCGTGTCTTGTACACATTCCTTCTGATTTTTCTTCGTATTTCCGACGTTCATAACAGAATTTAACTGAGAATGAACGGTTTCGAGCAAACCAATCAAACGATGTTGTCTCATGATCGTTGCCAAGTACAGGATTTCCAAAGAAATCTAAAGTTTTCAAAGAATCATTTCTAAAGAGTGACACAATCATTGTTTTTTTTTCAGCAGGTGAGGTAATTATCATATCGAGATAAAAAACGTTTTCTCACCAATACGTATTTCGTAGTCAACGAATTGCACATCCGATCGTTTCAGTACCACGCGAACTGCAGTTAAATAACCCAAATTTGCTACCACGGAAAAAACACATTGGATAAATCCAACTCTTTTTAAATTTTTATTGAAGAGAAGAGAGAGAGAATAACTAGAGTTTTAATCAAAATTTGTATTCAGTTTGGAGTATTTTAAACTATTTTTATTTTATTTTTCTGTGAAGTGCCCGTGTGATCGTGTTTTCTATTGTATGCAAAACAATCGCGCGATCGTCGTAATTATCTGTTCTGCGTTGTGCGGACGAGTAAATCAATTAGCAAGTAAAAATTTAATGCGCGTCTGATCATGTGTCCAAGCACGCAGAACGATCGCGCGATCATCGAAATATTTGTTCTGCGTTGTGCGGGTGGTGAATTAATTACCAGAGTAATTTGGTGCGCATATTTTCGTTTAATGCTGAACGATCGCGGATCATCGAAATATTTTGTTCTGCGTTGTGCGGTAGTAAATAAATTAGCAACAGAAATTTAGTGCGCGTACGATCGTGTATTCTTTACGCAGAACGATCGCGTGAACATCGAAATATTTTGTTCTGCGTTGTGCGGTCGTAAGTCAATTAATAAGTGCACGTTTGATTGTGTTTTGTTACCTCGATAAAACTACACACCCTGGCATACCGTTTACCAAAGAACCCTCTACCTACTACCCCACATCCAACATCCCAGTGATTTCTCGTGGAGTCAGATGACTCGTCGGCTTCCATCACAGCGAGTATCCGTCAACACTCTACCTTTCCCTAATTGACCTGCATTCGGACACGCCGGCGCTGGCATTTGCTTAAACTGGGTCACCAGTTTTTACACTTGAAGATGATGTTGTCCACATCATCTGTTGGTTCTCTGTAATACAGCTGACCACAGCAGGAGTAACAACCGTGGGCGGTCAATCATGCTCATGCTCATGCTTCTTATGGATGCAAAAGTGCAAACTACAAGCCGAATTGGAACCGCTTTTGATGGTTCGATTGGAAACAAGATGCGTCTTCGCCGATCGTTTATCTAGTATTTCTAAGAATGCACTATTGCACCTATTGCTTAAAGTTATTCTGTTGGGCAGACAAAGGAACCCCTCACGAAGAACAAAAAACACTAGAGTTCCTCTCTACACCACGGCAGGCTACTGATTGATACTTCCCCAGCAGCTGCAGTTCTCTTTATTCAACAATGGTATATACTACTCCATACAAACTTCCTTAATCTATCCAAGAGCAACTACAACTAACCGGCGCCGCTTCTTATCCATCTTCGATATACAGCGAAGCAGTCACTCTGATATTCCACAGATTCCGCTACCAATGAAGCGTGTTATCATGGCTTCTCGCTGGGAGCTCCTATTCGATACTGTTTTTAGCACTTGTAATAGGGAGATGCTTAATTTAATGGTGAATTTCATCCAAAATAATGTTTCAAGTGTTCATCAATAATATAGCATATCAGTCATTATATGGTCCAACCATTTTCAAGAAAAACCAACATATTACGAAAACGATTTTTTAAAATACTGCATTACTGGGCAATATGCGCTTCCAAAATGATAATCAAAATTTCAATATTTTTCACTGAAATAGTTACACTATTTTAAAAGATAAGTGTCAGTATTTTCTTTAAGGTGATCAATATTTTAGATTAATTAAAAAGAGGAGAAAATTTTTTGTATGTGATGAAAAGCATTTATTGACAACACCGACATTGCATCAGAAAGAGCCAAAAACATTTTATTTTAAAAATTTAAACACAGAGTTTTCGACAAAGTTTCCTGCGTAACGGCTTACAAATGCTTTTGGCTTCAGCCGCTCACGATGAGGACAAAATTTGGGTTAATAACCAGAAAACGTGGTGGCGCATTTTACCCAAGCGCATTTCATACGTATCTCCTACTCATGCGATAAACTTGTTTTCATGGCTTAATGATTCGAAGAGGTTTTGCCTCTCTTTATCGTTGTTCATTGCTATTGAGAGTAATTTCTGCAAATCCTGCTAATAGCACATAACTAACTCAATCACGAGACAATTTAACTGGACGCCAAAATTTGCCGATCATTAGGTTTACTCCGGAAAAAGTTCTAAACTTTTTTTTTCCAAATATACTGGTGGTCCTCACTTCTCTTAGATGGCAATGCACTCTCAATAGTCAGATCTGTCAGGGCCACGTCCTTACGAATGCTGAGGAAGTAGAAGGATGGTTAGTTGGACACTCGTTGGACACTAAAAGAATCAACGAACTCTCATAAATGCCACGGAGGATTTTAATTTTAGTGTGAAAGCAACGTAGGAATGTTTTGGTAGCGTGAAATTGAACACGTCCTCCTTCATAATGCAGACGGTAGCCACTAGACCACCGAGCTTATCAACAAAGGATAAAAGAGCATGGTGTTATATTTGAGATATAACCGCAAGTCGACGTAGGACTGAAAACTGTCCGTGTCTACAACGTTCTATTCTTTATGCATTCTATATCTATCCAAGACACTTCTGCTTGTGTGTAATAAATGCCCAGTTGGGTAACATGTCTCACCACCTTTTATTGGAGGGTTTGACATTTTGTCTTAAAGTAATCGATTGAAGCAAAAACATTTGTAAGCCATCAAAAAAAACTCTGTATTATAAATTAAAATTTTGTTTTAGTTCTCTGCGACGCGATTCGGTTTATTCAGCTTTTTTTAGATACAAAATAATTCTTATTACCATCAATCTGAGGCATTGATTACCTTAAAGGATTTGGCTACGCTAATCTTGCGAGAAGAGTTTGGAAATTTTAATTATTTGGATAATATTTTTGGGTGGCGATGGTTAAACGCATCGTTTATTTTTATGGAAATTCTCACTTTTGGAATAAAATTGTTCTGATGCAATATTATTGATTTTAATGAACATTTTTGACCGTAAAATGAGGATATGTTGAATTATTAATAAATAATTCGAAAATCATTTTTCGGATGAAATTACCGTTAAATTAGGAGATTCATGGTGGGGCATATTGACCATATTTCCTCTACACCTAGTGGTGGCTCAGCCATTTCGATTACACTTTTTTCAGAACCACATTTTATACAAGGGTTCACCGAGATGAATTTCCTTCAAAGTGCAAAACATACCGATGGGGAATATACGTCAGTATCGATCCGAGCGTTGCTCCAAAATTTATTCACTATGGTCACGTCTTCAATGATAAAGGTTAATCTAAGATTTTGACTTGAAATTTGTTGCTTGGTGATTTAAAATCGGATTCTTAAAGTAAATCATTTTCAGGACCACAAGAGAAGGTTGATCAGACTATTTATCTTCATAAAACAAAACACAATCGCTTTGTAGGGTAATGAATAAATAAAGTAAAGATTGTAATTTCACCTGACATATATCTTCTTCTACCTACAACTTGATTAGTTCTAGCAGGTAACAAGTCGAAATGAGCAAAAAGCTCTTTCTTTCCAATTAGAATATACACCACCCTTTCATTACTATAAGAGTTAAATAAGCAGTGATTCAAATCGTTCTTGGCTGTCAGTTTGAATATGAATCAATCATGCACTTTCCCAACGGAGGCTCAAGATTCATTTTTATAACAGTCGAGATTCAAAAGCAAAACTGTTATACCGCTCAGTTCTATTTTCTGCAGATTTGAACCATGAGTTCAATATTTTTCAATTGTTTTGGTGCATGAATGCGTTGTTTTATTACGGATCAATCCACTATGCATTTACCCTTCCTCAGCAGCAACATAATCATTTCATTTAATGGAAAAACAATCAAATGAATAGAACACTACTGGGGAAGCCTGTAGTTTGTTCTATTTTGGCTCATATTCAAACTAAGGTAGTATTCGAAAATTTGCAACCAAACTGAATCACTACTGATTTCACTCTAACATTGGTAACCCGTTAACCAAGACGAACCTCTGCCATAAAACCCCCAGATTCCAATACAATTCCGCAGGAGTTTGTGTGAGTGCAGAGGTGTTCTCGGCTTGCAGTGGGCGAGTACTGCATCATCAATTCCTTCCCACCCCGTTACGCTGTTATCGACCATCCAAAATACTAGAGTTCTCGGACTGTGTACGCTTGAGGTTGTAAAGAATCCCATTCTTCCATCCATTGATTCCCTGTGCAACTCGATTGTTCGATCGATCACGGAGTTGCAACTACAAAATGACGCCATCATGCTCATAGCATTTGCATTTAGCAGTTCACAGAAATTCGTAGGTGGTAAAAGTCAAGACTATTGGATGAGAGTAGCATCACTTTCATCCGTTACCACGATATTGATTTGAACTAATCAATAACTCTTAGATGGAAGCAATGCACTCTCAATAGTCGAGATCTGTCATGGCCACGTCTTTGCAATGCTGAGGAAGGGAAGGATGGTTTGTTGGACATCTACTTTAGAAAGATGCAGAGAACTCTGCAACCTCTCAACCTCTCAAAGTAGGAAAGGACAGCCTGAAATAAACCCACGATCTCCTGCTTATAAGGCAGAAGCGATACCACTAGACCACGAGCTCGTTCAAATGCACGGTCATCATGCTCATGCTCAAATTTTAATTTATCTATCCAATAATTTTAATATTTTGAATTTGCTAGCTTTGAAAACCAGCGACTAGAGAATCAAATAATTTATTTAATAATATTCATGCACGATGGCATTATCTTCTTTATCTGTTTCGTAGTTTACATCGGCGTCGTTCTTATACAATTCTTCTGATTTTTCTTCGTATTTCCGACGTCAATGCCAAAACTTAACTGAAATGGACAGTTTTGAACAAACAATTCAAAGAGAATTCCCAGAAATCTGAAGTTTGCAAAATCACTTCTAAAGAGTGACCAATTGTTAGTGTGATCAGTACACCAGCTAAATTAAACTTTAAATTGTTACCATAGCAACATATTTTCAATCTTAGCAACCTGCAGGTTGCCCAGACTAACTCGATATCTTTTGCATTTAGTCGTGGTCTAGTGAAGACGCAATAAAATTAGTTATTGTAATTAGTAAAACCACGTTTTCACTATTTCGCTGATCCCGAAACACAACATTTGGCGACGAGGTGAAAGTGAATAAGATTGTTCCTTACGCAACAAATTCAAATTCGGCGCAGTGCGAAATGGCGACAAATTCAGTTCCAACAGAGAGAAATCCAGCAAGCGATTCTGTGGCTGACTTGCTCCAATGGTTGGCCACACCGACCGATCAACCAGGAAAGTTCTAGAGTCCTTTCCACAAACATGATTGAATTTGTGTTCGATCCCGACAATGGCATCACTTTGAAAAGTGGTTTGCACGTTATTCGGACCTTTTCGACAACGACGCCTGGAATTCGATGACGCGACAGGTACGTCTTCTCTTGCAGAGCTGGATCATGCTTCACACAGCCCTATGAACTACATCCTGCCGGGCTTCGAAGGACTCCAGTTCATTGACACGGTTTCCACGCTGAAGAAAATTTTCGGCACGTCAACATCTGTTTTCAACAAACGCTTTCAATGCTTGCAGCTGGTAAAAGCGAAGCCGAAGACATTATCAGTTACGGAGAAAGGTAAACCGTGCATGCGAGGAGTTTGAATTCGCAAAGTAAGTATCGATCACTTTGGTTTTCGTATGTGGTCCTAAGACATCACGCTACGTGGACGTTCGGCACTCTTCTTTCCCATGGAGGCGAGACCGCTAACGCACGGTGACTCTCAAACGCTCATCGACGAGTTCCAGCGACTGTCCCTCAAGGCGGACACGACACTCATCGAAAAAATCGGTTTTAGGCATCCACTCCTCAATCTCGGAGAAAAGGGCATCAGTGCCAACGTCCATCGAAAGCAAAGGTAAGCAACTCCATCTCACCATGCTGGCAGTGTGGTCAAGTTCACGTCCGTGACTGCCCATTTTCCGACCATCGCTCAAACATACATCGCGTCGGCCACAAGGAAGATTACGCGCTGCATAAGAAATCGGCGGTAATTCAGCCCAGCTCAATCGACCGCAAAGAAGCCTGAAACGAAGAAGAAAAAATTCTGGTGGTTACAGTTTCGAGGGTCTCCGTGGTGAACCATGCGGAACCGATAAAAAAGCGAAGATTTGACGACAATCATCAACGATGTCACAACGTCGCAACATTCTGCAAGCGACATCACGAGTCTGCGAACAAACATGGCATCAGCTGGGTAACCGAGCGCCCATCGATCAACGCAGTCAACGCATCCGGTAAACCACTGGGGCTCATTGGCGAGTTTGAATGCATGTCACGTTCAACGGGATAACGAAACGTGGCAAATGTTTTGTCTCGTCATCCCTAGCCTCAACGTTTTCGGCATCGTGGATCGATATGTTCAATCTGTGGCACTGCCATTCGATTCGATCTGCACAGCATCTCTTCGACAACCAACAGCGTTTGATGCGAGATCCAAAAGCTCGGAGTGACCATCCGAACGTGTTCGACGACTCGCTGGACACTGCACAAAGACAAAGGTAAAACTTTTCCTTAAACCTAACGAAAACCTGTTTTTGCCCAGCGCCCGGTTCCATTCACACAATTCCATTGTTGACACCGAGCTAAACCTCTCTAGATCCATGGGAATCATCACTCCAATCGATTTCGGAATGGCCGCTCCGATCGTTGCTGTCCGTAAACCCAATGGACGAGTTCGCATCTGCGCGGACTATTCGACAGGACATAGATGCGTGGGAAGCAAACCATTATCCTCTGCCGACGCCTGAAGAATTTTTGCTCAGTTGGCTGGTAGTCGTGTCTTTAGCATCATCGATTTGTCGGACGCATACCTACAGGTCGAAGTGGATGACGATTCAAAGAAGCTCTGACCATCAACACAAATCTTTTAAATTCAATCGTCTTGCTCCGGGGTGAAATCTGCGCCAGGAGCATTCCAGCATTGACCGACAGCATGATTGCCGACATTCCAGGCATTCGCTCTTTCATCGATGACGCTATAGTTTTCGTCCTACGGAGCGCACGCAGTCGCTCAACAAGCCTGACTCGACTTGAGCAGTATGGATTCCATGTCAAGGCGGAGAAATGTAGTTTTCCAGACTGAACTTTGCTATCTAGGTCACATCGTGGACCGTCATGGTATTCGTCCGGATCCAGAGAAGCTGCACAATCGACAAAATTCCAGCACCAACCAACGTGACCGAACTGCGCTCATTTCGGTCAACTCTACGGTAGTTTGTCGCAACATCCGAGCTAAGACAACCGTTGACCAGCTACTAAAGAAGGATGTCAAGTGGCGGTGGAACGACCGATGTCAGCAGTCGTTTAAAAGTTCAAAGCGATTCTACAGTCCGAGCTTTTATTGACGCACTACGATCCGACGCTACCTATCTCGTTGCAGCGAATGCCTCCAACACTGGTATTGGTGCGGTGATCCTGCACAAATTTGCGGATGCAACTGAAAGCCGTTCAACACGCTTCTCGTTCGCTCACACCGCCGAGCAAGGTTATGGTCAACCGGAGAAAGAAACTCGCGCTTGTCTCGCGGTGACAAGTTTCTAAATTCCTCTTGGGACGCCTTCCATTGCAGACTGACCACAAACCACTTCTCGCAATCTTCGCTCGAAGAAGGGTATTCCGCTCACACAGCCAACCGCTGCAACGATGGGCGCTAATTAGCTCAATTACGATTTGACATCCGACATTTCTTCCAACGATTTCGGTTGCGCAGACATGCTGTCCCGGCTTATCGACCGTACTGCTCGACCGGAAGAGGAATACGTCGTACAGCAATCAACCTGGAAGAAGACAAGGTAGTATCATTAACGACTCGTTAGACAAACTTCCAGTGACATTCACAGCATTACAACAAGCGGAAGAAGAGCACCGTTCTTTGGTGGCCAAATTCATCGAGGAAGGTTGGCACGGTTCGAAGTCGATCCACCAGATCTCTTGCCGTACTACAATCGGCGGGACTCGCTCAGCATCGTCAATGGCTGCGTGATGCTACGACCGTGTAGTAGTTCCTCACCAGTTCAGAGAAAATCTTGAGACAGTTCCATCAGGGCCACCCGGAGTTGGTTCGCATAGAGCAATTGCTCGCAGTTTCGCCTACTGGCCCGGCTGACATCGAGATTGAAGAATTCGTGCGCAACTGCAGTCCCTGCTGCATAGCCGGAAAAGCACCGTCAAAACGACGCTGGAGTCGTGGCCTACACCGTCGAAGCCATGGTCCAAAATACACATCGACTATGCCGGACCGGTCGATGGCGTGCTGGTCGTGGTGGATCCGTTCTCCAAGGGCCGGAAGTTTTCGCAACCAGAACGACAACAGCAAGCACCACTACGCGACTGCTCTACGAATTTTCGCTACATTTGGTATACGGAAACCATCGTTTCGGACAATGTTCCTCAGTTCGCAGGGCATGACCCGGACTTTCTGTCAAAACCTGGTATACAACTCTTCGGACAGCACCGTATCATCCACAATCAACGGATGGCTGAACGTTTCGTTGATACGGTAAAGAAGCCTTCGAAAAATTCGTTCGGGTGGAGAATCACTAGACGATGCATTGCGAACGTTTTGCAAGTCTTCGTACAACTCGACCAGCGACCTCGACGGAAAATCACCAGCAAGTAATGTTCGGGCGTATACGAACAGTTTCTCACTCCTGCTCCCACGTCGCTGCGTGAGTCCGTTGACAAGAAAATCTAAAAGGCAAAATGAATCGTTTAATCGAAGCACGGTGCAATCGCGAGGATATTCCAACCTGGTGACTCTGTCTATGCGCCAGTACACCAAGCAAATACATGGCAATGAGGATCAGCCACCGTTATCGAACGCATCGGAAGTCCATACAATGTTTTCCTGTGGACAGACAACGTTGATCCGCCACACGCAACCAATTGAAGAAACGCGCGGCTGATCCAGTCCGAAAGGATTCTACACCCTTTCCATCTTCGTGGACGAGTTCGGTTATCCAGTCCTACTCCGTTCGCGATCGATTCCTGCTCCAGAGAGTCCGTGGTACCTGCTGCATCCGAAAGAGATTCTGGCGATTCGGAATACTTTTCTGAGTCCGATTTTGAAGAAGAGCCAATACTAGAACCACTTCAACAACAAACCAAAACGAACGTGCGGCTACCAGCAAGATTCAGGCCGTACTATTTGAACTAAAGGGGAGATGTTAGGTGTGATCGTGCACACCACCTTATTAAACTTTTGGTTACCATAGCACGTATTTTCAATCTTAGCAACCTGCGAGTTGCCGACTAACTCAGATCTTTTGCATTTAGTCGTGGTCTAGTGAAGACGCAATAAAATTAGTTTTCCGTAATTAGTAAAACCACGTTTTCACTTTCGGCTGATCCCGAAACACAACAACAATTGGTTTTGTCGTTCGCGATTCGGTGGACTTATCACTGTACTTCATTTCTTCTCAAAGGGTATAGAAAAATCAAGTTTTTACTAACTTCTCCGCCCATGAGCAGCTCGAAATGTTGATAGAATGCAAATTAAACATCACTTTTTGGTATAAGTCACTAGTTTGAACCGAAAACCTAATATAAACTGCTATTTTTGCCCGAAAAAACGATTAAAAACTGACCGCGGAGCGAATGTAAACACCGGCAGTGGCAGCAGCAAAGGGTGGTTCAAAAAATGATTTTGCTCCGCCGCGCTCAGCCGATTATGATTCATAATTTGGGTGTCATCATGGTTTGGGTTGGTTTAAATAGAGGCTTACCGTGCACAGGTCGTTTCAGGTTTGTATGACAGTTGATATGGCGAGGTTGAATTTTACATTATTTTGATTGTGGCACTCCGTCATTGGGCGCTGGCGAGGGGGAAGACCATATGACTTGATGAAATATTCAAGAGCTTTAATTCCATAGACAGTGGACATTGAATGGTGGTTTCAATGGTTGGGAGTCGATTTTAATCGAAGTTGCGAATCTTTAGCATGATAATTAGGCTTATTTGTAGCGTTACATAATCAATGGATCTTTCCTGCGGTGCGGTTTTCGTTCAGTGAAGTCTCCGGAATGTTGCTTTAAGCTATGTGGATTCTCTTTTCGCCAGCGTTTTGAGGGAAGGCGCTGTAGTCAGTGTAATGAAAAGTTTAGTTTCTCAAACTAGTTTTCATACAAACTTGAACCGGCCAGTGTTCAACCAGTTTTTGTTCAAATCGGTTTTTGGAGGACACTCGGAGCATGGGACGGAATCGAGTGAGTGTGGTGGAGCTGGGTCGTTTTTTGAACCATCCTACTAATATTTTTTGTTTTTTTATAAATACGACACCAATACTACTACAGTATATGACAGTTTTTATTGTACCAATACTTTCAAAGCTTTGTTTTGGTACTCAACCCACCTTCACCTTAAAGGATGCATGAAGTCAATGAGTATCACCGCATGAGGGTCTTTATTCGGTGAGATCTAACCAATTATTCTACATTCTACCTTGCTCAACTTTTCTACTCCATCTGAAACTTTTTCTTTTTGTTTTTTCATTACGAGGTATTATGAGTGATATCCTACAAAAGTATATTGCTATTGGTTCTCATTCTTTGAAGAAAGGCTGGGTTCAATCTTTGCATAACCTTTTCGTAATGGATATTTTTATAAAGTACGCCTGCCCATGACTCGTTCCACTCCACGCGGATAGTATTAAGTGTATGTTACCAATTATGTTACCATTCTTGCTCAGGATGAGTAACTGATTATCCTCATGTTAAGTAAAAAGTTTCGCAGGCGCTTTTATTAAAAAATTTACCTTTAGCGTTGATTATTGGATTTTTTTCGCGATGGACGTACAGCCGTGTTATTTAGCGCTGCTTTGTTGGTTATTAATTAGACATGTTCCAATATTGTGATACTACTTGTTGCTTTTATGTTTTAAACTATTGACGTTCGAGCGATCTTTCTAACAAAAGTTAATGTGAATTCTCGTTTATGCCATCAAAATCAGATAAGAAAATGATTTGAGCACAAACGCTGTTTATCTTTTGTTCTGACTTCTGACGCAACCAAAAACTTATTCGAACGGTGTATCACGGAATTATGAAAACTTACATGACTTCAAGACAAAATTTTCAGAACGACTTGTCTGCTTTTGTAAACAAAGATTTAAACGACGATTTGACGAATCTGATAGCTCTCCCACGCAAACCAACACCATCAACAGGTAGCGGAATCCTTCATCTTCCTATTGATGGTGTTGGTTTGCGTGGGAAAGTTGACAGACTCCTCAAATCGTCGTTTGAATCTTTGTTTGCAAAGGCAGGTGGGTCGTTTTGAAAATTTTGTCTTGACTTTGACTTTTTGAAATTATGGTGTGGGTCAGCACTATATCAATTTTGTAATTTTTATAAATCGCTTTCCAAGAAGAACATGTAATGTGATTGCTACCTATACTTTGTTCCATTCTATGGATTGGATGTGTGAATGTATTAGTCTGTGGGATTACACTGTTGGAAGGGGATTCTTTCTATTCCGCGGGTTTCGCGTAAGTGTCTGCCACCTCCGTTTTTGGTCCTTTGGTTCAGCATTTTTGTATACATTCTTGGCATAAAATTCAAAAATGAAGGTTTCTTACACGAAAACAAATTGAGCATAATTAGGTGAATTTAGTGTAGCGTTTGTGCCAAAATCCATTAAATTTGTACATTTGTATTTTATATAAGTTTTGCAAGGTTTTGATACAGATTTGTATTAATGTTGGGTGTTCACATAAAAATCATTTAGACAAAAGTAGAAAATGACAAACATAATACTGCTTTCTACAACTTCAGCCATTTTGTATTATTTCCTGAAGTGTAAATTTTATGACATTATATTTTCTTAAATGATAGTCGAGAGAATGCAACAATTTTAAGCTTCATTTGAATAGTAGATGAACGAGTGCACATCCGATCGTTTCCAGTACCACGCGGAACTGCAGTTAAATAACCCAAATTTGGCTACCACGGAAAAAAACACATTGGATAAATCCAACTCTTTTTTTAAATTTATTCATTGAAGAGAAAGAGAGAGTGAAATAACTAGTGAGTTTTAAAATCAAAATTTGTATTCAGTTTGGAGTATTTTAAACTATTTTTATTTTATTTTTTCTGTGAAGTGCCCGTGTGATCGTGTTTTCTATTGTATGCAAAACAATCGCGCGATCGTCGTAATTATCTGTTCTGCGTTGTGCGGACGAGTAAATCAATTAGCAAGTAAAAATTTAATGCGCGTCTGATCATGTGTCCTTAAGCACGCAGAACGATCGCGCGATCATCGAAATATTTGTTCTGCGTTGTGCGGGTGAGTGAATTAATTAGCAAGTAGTAATTTGGTGCGCATATTTTCGTTTAGTACTCAGAACGATCGCGTGATCATCGAAATATTTTGTTCTGCGTTGTGCGGGTGAGTAAATAAATTAGCAAGCAGAAATTTAGTGCGCGTACGATCGTGTATTCTTTAACACGCAGAACGATCGCGTGAACATCGAAATATTTTGTTCTGCGTTGTGCGGTCGGTAAGTCAATTAATAAGTGCACGTTTGATTGTGTTTTTGTTACCTCGATAAAACTACACGCTACACCTGGCATACCGTTTACCAAAACGAACCCTGCTACACTACCTACCCCATACATCCAACATCCCAGTGATTTCTCGTGGAAGTGCAGATGACTCGTCGGCTTCCATCACAGCGAGTATCACGTCAACATTTCCTACCTATTCCCTAATTGACCTGCATTCGGACACGGCCGGCGCTGGCATTGCTGCTTAAATCTGGGTCACCAGTTTTTACACATTGAAGATGATGTTAGTCCCAAACATCATCTGTTGGTTCTCTGTGTAATTACAGCTGACCTAGCAATAACGGAGTAGCAACCGTGGGCGGTCAATCATGCTCATGCTCATGCTTCTTATGGATGCAAAAAGTGCAAAGCTACAAAGCCGAATTGGAACCGCTTTTGATGGTTCGATTGGAAACAAGATGGCGTCTTCGCCGATCGTTTATTCTAGTATTTCTAGAATGCACTATTGCACCTATTGCTTAAAGTTGATTCTGTTGGGCAGACAAAGGGAACCCCCTCACGAAGAACAAAAAAATACTAGAGTTCCCTCTCTACACCACGGCAGGCTACTGATTGATACTTCTGCCAGCAGCTGCAGTTCTCTTTATTCAACAATAGGTATATACAATACTCCATAACAAACTTCCTTAATCTATACCAAAGAGCAACTACAACTAACCGGCGCCCGCTTCTTATCCATCTTCGATATACAGCGAAGCGTCGCACACTACCTGATATTCCAACAGATTCCGCTACCAATGAAGCGTGTTATCATGGCTTCTCGCTGGGAGCTGCCTATTCGATACTGTTTTTAGCACTTGTAATAGGGGAGATGCTTAATTTAATGGTGATTTCATCCGAAATAATGTAATTTCGAAGTGTTCATCAATAATATAGCATATCAGTCATTATATGGTCCAACCATTTTCAAGAAAAACCAACAATATTACAAGAAAACGATTTTATTCTAAAATACTGCATTACTGGGCAATATGCGCCTTCCAAAAATGATAATCAAAATATTCCAATATTTTTCACTGAAATAGTTACACTATTTTGCAAAAGATAAGTGTCAGTATTTTACTTTAAGGTAGTCAATATTTTAGATTAATTAAAAAAGAGGAGAAAATATTTTTTGTATGTGATGAAAAAGCATTGTTGACTTAACACCGACATTGCATCAGAAAGAGCCAAAAAAAACATTTTATTTTTAAAAATTTAAACACAGAGTTTTCGACAAAGTTTTCCTGCGTAACGGCTTACAAATGCTTTTTGGCTTCAGCCGCTCACGATTTTGAGACAAAATTTGGGTTAATAACCAAGAAAACGTGGTGGCGCATTTTACCCAACCGGCGCATTTCATACGTATCTCCCCTACTCATGCGATAAACTTGTTTTCATGGCTTAATGATTCGAAGAGGGTTTTGCCTCTCTTTTATCGTTGTTCATTGCTATTGAGAGTAATTTCTGCAAATCCTGCTAATAGCACATAACTAAACTCAGAATCACGCGAGACAATTTAACTGGACGCCAAAAATTTGCCACAGTCATTAGCGGTTGTACTCCGGAAAAATTGTCTAAACTTTTTTTTTTTCCAAATATACTGGTGGTCCTCACTATCTCTTAGATGGCAAAATTGCACTCTCCAATAGTCGAGATCTGTCAGGGCCACGTCCTTACGAATGCTGAGGAAGTAGAAGGATGGTTAGTTGGACACTCGGTTGGACACTAAAAGAAGTCAACGAACTCTCATAAATGCCACGGGAGGATTTGTAATTTTTAGTGTGGAAAGCTATAACAGTAGGAATCGTTTTGGTAGAACGTGAAATTGAACCCACGTCCTCCTGCTCATAATGCAGAGGCGGTAGCCACTAGACCACCGAGCTTATCAACAAAGGATAAAAAAGAGCATTGGGTTATATTTGAGATATAACCGCGAAGTCGACGTAGGACTGAAAAACTGTCCGTGTCTACAACGTTCTATTCTTTATGCATTCTATATCTATCCAAGACACTTCTGCTTGTGTGTAATAAATGCGCCAGTTGGGTAACATGTCTCACCACCTTTTATTGGAGGGTTATGACACTTTTTGTCTTAAAATCGTAATCGATTGAAGCAAAAAACATTTGTAAGCCATCGCACAAAAAAAAACTCTGTATTATAAATTAAAATTTTGTTTTAGCTCTCTGCGACGCGATTCGACGTTTACGCCTTCAATGCTTTTTTTAGATACAAAAATAATTCTTATTACCATCAATCTGAGGCATTGATTACCTTAAAGGATTTGGCTGACGCTAATCTTGCGCAGAAGAGTTTGGAAATTTTGGTGATTATTTGGATAATATTTTTTGGGTGGCGATGGTTAAACGCATCGTTTTATTTTTATGGAAATTCTCACTTTTGGAATAAAATTGTTCTGATGCAATATTATTGATTTTACATGAACATTTTTAGACCGTAAAATGACGGATATGTTGAATTATTAATAAATAATTCGAAAATACATGTTTTCGGATGAAATTACCGTTAAATTAGGAGATTCGCTTAGTGGGGGCATATTGACCATATTTCCTCTACACCTAGTGGGTATGGCTCAGCCATTGTCGATTACACTTTTTTTTCAGAACCACATTTTATACAAGGGGTTCACCCGAGATGAATTTCCTTCAAAGTGCAAAACATACGCGATGGGGCCAATACGTCAGTATCGATCCGAGCGGTGGTTGCCCCAGAAAATTTATTCACTATGGTCACGTCTTCAATGATAAAGGTTAATCGTAAGATTTTGACTTGAAATTTGTTGCTATTGGTGATTTAAAATGCGGATTCTTAAAAGTAAATCAGTTTTTTTTCAGGACCACAAGAGAAGGTTGATCCGAGACTATTTATCTTCATAAAACAAAACACAATCGCTTTGTAGGGTAATGAATAAATAAAGTAAAGATTGTAATTTCACCTGACATATATCTTCTATCTCTATACCTACAACTTGATTAGTTCTAGCAGGTAACTGTTAGAAATCGAAATGAGCAAAAAAGCTCGTTTCGGCTTCCAATTAGAATATACACCACCCTTTCATTACTATAAGAGTTAAATAAGCAGTGATTCAAATCGTTCGTGGCTGTCAGTTTGAATATGAATCTGAATCATGCACTTTCCCAACGGAGGCTCAAGATTCATTTTTTATAACAGTCGAGATTCAAAAGCTTAAAACTGTTATACCGCTCAGTTCTATTTTCTGCAGATTTGAACCATGAGATTCCAATATTTTTCAATTGTTTTGGTGCATGAATGCGTTGTTTTATGTACGGATCAATCCACTATGCATTTACCGCGCCTTCCTCAGCAGCAACATAATCATTTCATTTAATGGAAAAACAATCAAACATGAATAGAACACTACTGGGGAAGCCTGTGAGTTTGTTCTATTTTGGCTCATATTCAAACTAGAGTAGTATTCGAAAATTTGCAACCAAACTGAATCACTACTGATTTCACTCTAACATTGGTAACCCGTTAACCAAGACGAACCTCTGCCATAAAACCTAACCCCCAGATTCCAATACAATTCCGCAGGAGTTTGTGGTGAGTGCAGAGGTGTTCTCGGCTTGCAGTGGGCGAGTGACTGCATCATCAATTCCTTCCCACCCCCGTTGACCGCTGTTATCGACCATCCAAAATACTAGAGTTCTCGGACTGTGTGCACTTTGAGGTTGTAAAGCCAATCCCATTCTTCCATCCATTGATTCCCTGTGCAACTGCGATTGTTCTGATCGATCACGGAGTTGCAACTACAAAATGCACGGCCATCATGCTCATTAGCATTTGCATTTAGCAGTTCACAGAAATTCGTAGGTGGTAAAAGTCAAGACTATTGGATGAGAGTAGCATCACTTTCATCCGTTACCACAGATATTGATTTGGAACTAATCAATAACTCTTAGATGGAAGCAATGCACTCTCCAATAGTCGAGATCTGTCATGGCCACGTCTTTGCGAATGCTGAGGAAGGGGAAGGATGGTTTGTTGGACATCTACTTTAGAAAGATGCAGAGAACTCTGCAACCTCTCAACCTCTCAAAGTAGGAAAGGGACGAGCCTGAAATAAACCCACGATCTCCTGCTTATAAGGCAGAAGCGATAGCCACTAGACCACCGAGCTCGTTCAAATGCACGGTCATCATGCTCATGCTCAAATTTTAATTTATCATATCCAATAATTTTAATATTTTGAATTTGCTAGCTTTGTTGAAAACCAGCGACTAGGGAGATCAAATAATTTATTTAATAATATTCATGCACGATGGCATTATATTCTTTATTCTGTTTTACGTAGTTTACATCGGGCGGTCGTGTCTTATACATAGTCCTTCTGATTTTTTCTTCGTATTTCCGACGTCAATGCCAAAACTTAACTGAGAATGGACAGTTTTGAACAAACAATTCAAAGAGGAATTCCCAAGAAATCTGAAGTTTGCAAAAATCACTTCTAAAGAGTGACACAATTGTTAGGTGTGATCGTAGCACACCACGCTAAATTTAAACTTTAAATTGGTTACCATAGCAACGTAATTTTCAATCTTAGCAACCTGCGAGTTGCCCGAGCCTAACTCGATCTCTTTTGCATTTAGTCGTGGTCTAGTGAAGACGCAATAAAATTAGTTATTCCGTAATTAGTAAAACCACGTTTTTCACTATTTCGGCTGATCCCGAAACACAACATTTGGCGACGAGGTGAAAGTGAATAAGATTGTTCCTTACGCAACAAATTCAAATTCGGCGCAGTGCGAAAATGGCGACAAATTCAGTTCCGGCACACGGAGAGGAAATCCAGCAAGCGATTCTGCAAATGGCTGACTTGCTCCAATGGTTGGCCACACCGACGCCGATCAACCAGGAGAAAGTTCTAGAGTCCCTTTCCACAAACATGATTGAATTTGTGTTCGATCCCGACAATGGCATCACGTTTGAAAAGTGGTTTGCACGTTATTCGGACCTTTTCGACAACGACGCCCGGAATCTCGATGACGCGGCCAAGGTACGTCTTCTCTTGCGGAAGCTGGATCATGCTTCACACAGCCGCTATGTGAACTACATCCTGCCCAGGCTTCCGAAGGACATCCAGTTCATTGACACGGTTTCCACGCTGAAGAAAATTTTCGGCACGTCAACATCTGTTTTCAACAAACGCTTTCAATGCTTGCAGCTGGTAAAAAGCGAAGCCGAAGACATTATCAGTTACGGAGGAAAGGTAAACCGTGCATGCGAGGAGTTTGAATTCGCAAAAGTAAGTATCGATCACTTCAAGTGCTTGGTTTTCGTATGTGGTCTTAAGGCATCACGCTACGCGGACGTTCGGGCACGTCTTCTTTCCCGCATGGAGGGCGAGACCGCTAACGCACCGGTGACTCTCCAAACGCTCATCGACGAGTTCCAGCGACTAGTCAACCTCAAGGCGGACACGACGCTCATCGAAAAACCATCGGTTTCGAAGCACGTGGTCCACTCGATCTCGGAGAAAAAGGAGCATCAGTCGCAACGTCCATCGAAAGCAAAAGGTAAGCAACTACCATCTACACCATGCTGGCAATGTGGTCAAGTTCACTACGTCCGTGACTGGCCATTTTCCGACTATCGCTGCAAAACATGCAATCGAGTCGGCCACAAGAAAGGTTACTGCGGCTGAATCAAGAAATCGCCCGGCGGTAATTCCAGCCCAGCTCAATCGACCGCAAAGAACCCTGTAATGAAGAAAAAGAAATCTGGTGGTTACAGTTCCAGAGCAGTCTCCTTGATGAACCATATCGCGAACCGATAAAAAAAAGTTAAGATTCGTGACGACAATCATCAACGATGTCACAACGTCGTTGCAACTCTATTCCGCAAGCGACATCACGATAATCTGCGAACAAACATGGCATCAACTGGGTAACCCACAAACGACGACCCCGTCGATCAACGCAGTCAACGCATCCGGCGAACCACTGGGGCTCATTGGCGATTTTGAATTCAATGTCACGCTCAACGGGACAACGAAACGTGGCAAATGTTTTGTCTCGTCATCCCCTAGCCTCAACGTTTTCGGCATCGATTGGATCGATATGTTCAATCTGTGGGCACTGCCATTCGATTCGATCTGCAACAGCATCTCTTCGACAACCAAACCAGCGTTTGATGACGAGATCCAAAAGCTCCGGAGTGACCATCCGAACGTGTTCGACGACTCGCTAGGACACTGCACAAAGACAAAGGTAAAACTTTTCCTTAAACCTAACGAAAAACCTGTTTTTTGCCCAAAGCGCCCGGTTCCATTCAACACAATTCCATTGGTTGACACCGAGCTAAACCGTCTCGAATCCATGGGAATCATCACTCCAATCGATTTTTCGGAATGGGCCGCTCCGATCGTTGCTGTCCGTAAACCCAATGGACGAGTTCGCATCTGCGCGGACTATTCGACAGGACTGAACAATGCGTAGGAAGCAAACCATTATCCTCTGCCGACGCCTGAAGAAATTTTTGCTCAGTTGGCTGGTAGTCGTGTCTTTAGCATCATCGATTTGTCGGACGCATACCTACAGGTCGAAGTGGATGACGATTCAAAGAAGCTACTGACCATCAACACACACAAAGGGCTCTTTAAATTCAATCGTCTTGCTCCAGGGGTGAAATCTGCGCCAGGAGCATTCCAGCGATTGACCGACAGCATGATTGCCGACATTCCAGGCATTCGCTCCTTCATCGATGACGCAATAGTTTTCGGTCCTACCTGGGAGGCGCACGCAGAGTCGCTCAACAAGCTGCTGACTCGACTTGAGCACTATGTATTCCATGTGAAGGCGGAGAAATGAAAGTTTTTCCAGGCTGAACTTTGCTATCTGGGTCACATCGAGGATTGTCATGGTATTCGTCCGGATCCAGAGTAGCTGCAAGCCATCGACAAAATTCCAGCACCAACCAACGTGACCGAACTGCGCTCATTTCTCGGGGCCGTCAACTACTACGGTAGGTTTGTGCGCAACATCCACGAGCTAAGACAACCGCTTGACCAGCTACTAAAGAAGGATGTCAAGTGGCAGTGGAACGACCGATGTCAGCAGTCGTTTAAAAAGTTCAAAGCGATTCTACAGTCCGAGCTTTTATTGACGCACTACGATCCGACGCTACCTATCATCGTTGCAGCAGATGCCTCCAACACTGGTATTGGTGCGGTGATCCTGCACAAATTTGCGGATGGCAAACTGAAAGCCGTTCAACACGCTTCTCGTTCGCTCACACCCGCCGAGCAAGGTTATGGTCAACCGGAGAAAGAAGCACTGGCGCTTGTCTACGCGGTGACAAAGTTTCATAAATTCCTCTTGGGACGCCACTTCACATTGCAGACTGACCACAAACCACTTCTCGCAATCTTCGGCTCGAAGAAGGGTATTCCGCTCCACACAGCCAACCGACTGCAACGATGGGCGCTAATTATGCTCAATTACGATTTTGACATCCAGCACATTTCTTCCAACGATTTCGGTTGCGCAGACATGCTGTCCCGGCTTATCGACCGTACTGCTCGACCGGAAGAGGAATACGTCGTAGCAGCAATCAACCTGGAAGAAGACATAGTGAGTATCATTAACGACTCGTTAGACAAACTTCCAGTGACATTCACAGCATTACAACAAGCGACGAAGAAGAGCACCGTTCTACAATTGGTGGCCAAATTCATCGAGGAAGGTTGGCCACGGGATTCGAAGTCGATCACAAACCCAGATCTCTTGCCGTACTACAATCGGCGGGACTCGCTCAGCATCGTCAATGGCTGCGTGATGCTACACGACCGTGTAGTAGTTCCTCACCAGTTCCAGAGAAAAATCTTGAGACAGTTCCATCAGGGCCACCCGGGAGTGGTTCGCATGAAGGCAATTGCTCGCAGTTTCGCCTACTGGCCCGGCATTGACATCGAGATTGAAGAATTCGTGCGCAACTGCAGTCCCTGCTGCATAGCCGGAAAAGCACCGGTCAAAACGACGCTCGAGTCGTGGCCTGCACCGTCGAAGCCATGGTCCAGAATACACATCGACTATGCCGGACCGGTCGATGGCGTGTATTTTCTGGTCGTGGTGGATCCGTTCTCCAAGTGGCCGGAAGTTTTCGCAACCAGAACGACAACAGCAAGCACCACTACGCGACTGCTCTACGAATTGTTCGCTACATTTGGTATACCGGAAACCATCGTTTCGGACAATGGTCCTCAGTTCGCAGGGCATGACTTCCGGACTTTCTGTCAAAACCTAGGTATACAACATCTTCGGACAGCACCGTATCATCCACAATCCAACGGATTAGCTGAACGTTTCGTTGATACGGTAAAGAGGAGCCTTCGAAAAATTCGTTCGGGGGGAGAATCACTAGACGATGCATTGCGAACGTTTTTGCAAGTCTATCGTACAACTCCGACCAGCGACCTCGACGGAAAATCACCAGCAGAAGTAATGTTCGGAAGGCGTATACGAACAGTTTCGTCACTCCTGCTCCCACAGTCTGGCTGCCGTAGTCCGTTGACAAGAAAATCTAAAAGGCAAAATGAATCGTTTAATCAGAAGCACGGTGCCATTGCGAAGATATTCCAACCCGGTGACTCTGTCTATGCACAAGTACACCAAGCCAATTCCTGGCAATGGGAATCAGCCACCGTAATCGAACGCATCGGGAAGGTCAACTACAATGTTTTCCTGGTAGACAGACAACGATCCGCTCGCATGCGACCAAATTTAAAAAAAACGCGCAATTGATCCAGTCCGAACGAATTCTACATCGCTTTCCATCTTTGTGGACGATCAGGTTATCCAGTCCTATTCCGGTCCGCGATCCAGTTCCTGCTCCAGAGAGTCCCGTGGTACCTGCTGCATCCGAAAGAGATTCTGGCGATTCGGAATACTTTTCTGAGTCCGATTTTGAAGAAGAGCCAATACTAGAACCAACTGTCAACAACAAACCAAAACGAACAGTGCGGCTACCAGCAAGATTCGAGCCGTACTATTTGAACTAAAGGGGGGAGATGTTAGGTGTGATCGTAGCACACCACGCTAAATTTAAACTTTAAATTGGTTACCATAGCAACGTAATTTTCAATCTTAGCAACCTGCGAGTTGCCCGAGCCTAACTCGATCTCTTTTGCATTTAGTCGTGGTCTAGTGAAGACGCAATAAAATTAGTTATTCCGTAATTAGTAAAACCACGTTTTTCACTATTTCGGCTGATCCCGAAACACAACAACAATCATGGTTTGTTTCAGCAGGTGAGATAATTATCATATCGAGATCTAGAAGGTTTTCTCACAAATGCGTATTTCGTAGTCGTAGCAAATCAGAAATATTACACCAACGTAGTACTCAAAAAGCGCGAAATTACTTCAAGTCTAAACTTTTGCCATGAGCAAAAATCACTTTAATTCGCTTGGTTCCTATCGCATCGAACGCTTTCCGGTTCGCCTAGAAAGCGAAACTTTTTGGCTCGCTCCCCAGTTTCACGGAAGGGTGCGTACCACGACGGCATCGCCATTCGAAATTCGAATTACCAACACCCATCTCTAGACCTTGCTCGGCCGCATTGACTTATGCAAAGCAATTCGCCATCGGTACGGCATCGGCAAGAAAATGATAAAACGAGATTCCAATACCAACGGTTGTATAGTGTGAGTAGCATTGCGTGGAGCAGCGAGCACGGAATCTGGGGTGGAAATTGTTTGAATAATTTCCAAAACTTTGCCATTTATTCCGTAGTCGGTCTTTGCTGCTGCGTGGAAGCTCTATGGTGAGATTCCAACCGGCGCTTCGGTCGTTGAGAGAAGAACGCTTCATGGAAGTGCTACGTTGCGGAACCTGCCGAACAGATAAGGTTTCCTGACGCCTTTATGAACTTTCGTGCAACGTGTTATGCATGACGACCCCGTGAGAGTGGAGCCTATGAGCTTCGGATGGAATGCACAGTACCAGTCAACCAAGTATGTAATTATGTTTGTAATGCTAATTGATTCAAATTTATTTGCTTCTCGAATATTATTCGAATTTGCATTTCAGCAAGAGATCAAATCGACGATAAGAAAATTTATGCGTTCTATAAAAATAGTCAACCTCAACATTAGGTGGTTTAAGGTCAACACATTTTCAGGAATTTCCACAAAAGTAGTTGCTTAAAGTGTCCTAAATATGTTACACAGATTGCCAATATATGGCCCTAGGTTTTTAAGATGATCTGCGGGCATAAACATGACATGTTTATATTTAGGCAAAGAATAAAAATAGAAAGAATGGCAGCTCTGCCACCATCCCATACAATTGTCAAGCGACGAGCCTGGTAGCGCTCCCTAACGCATCAAAGTGAAAGCTCACTTTAAATGTGTTGGTGAATTGTCAATTCGTAGATATGTGTTTGTTTGTCTCCGTCAAGTAGTTTTGTTTTTCTACAGATGTTTTCTTCCTTAGCCGCTGGATACTAAAATTATCACTATTTCTGCATCTGGTAATATCATTTTAAATCTAACACCATGAGATGCGATAATAAACCACCTGTTTTCTACTTTTCAGACGACGAATGAAACACTTAGTTTCGTGCTCTTTAGTGGTGGTAAAAATAGTGAACAAAAGGTAATTAGAGGCCCATCAACTATCATAATTAGCGGAAAAAACATTTCTTCCGACTTCTATTGGTCTCCTGCTGACGTTTCAAGGAACCTTCCGTAATTTCTGAGCCTACTAGAGAACCACAAGTGCAGAAATGAAGCTGGCGATTATGAACTGGAACCGGATCAAACAAAATAAGTGCGACTTGGAACGGATTGAACCGGCGATAGCAAATGCCAAGGCGAGCGCCTCCACGCAGGGAGGCACAGCAGAAAATTGGCTTCCGATCACATTCAACGCATGATGCATGTAACCCGCGGCAGGATCAACAGGATAAACAGTTTCTTCGCTGATTGGCACACGTCCCTGAGATAAATGGCGATTACTTAAAATACGGAGGTTGACGCGCACCGGCAAGGGAAGAGTGTATCGAGCATACCATGATGACGCGATATCGGCCAGATATGGTGGACGCTGTGGAGGAAAGCATATGAGTGACGTAGTGAAAGAAGAGAAAAGCTATCTTTCCAATATTGTGAGCACCACTGGCAGGCTGCATTGGCAGTCCATTTGGTTGGATTGTAGGATTGAGAGCCAGCGGAGTCAGTTTTGGCTGAGGAAATTTATGTCAAAAAAATTTGACTGCCATGACGGATAAAGATAAAAGATACTTTTTGAATAAACAAATCGAAGATTTATTAAATGAGGTTTAGATGAATAAAACATTATGAAAAACACGGGCATACATATTTCTTCTGTTGGGACAGCTTATACTGAAATTTTAGACGCCTTCCTTGGTCTTCCTCGTGGTCTAGTTTTAGTCTTTGATGTCGATTCCTAAAATAAGTGAACATATAAATATGAAATGTGTATGGTATACATGTGTCGAATACCTGCGACGTGGAGGGTTTTTTCTTTTGAGATTCTGTTTCCGCTGCTTTAGGAGTCAAAAGTTTAGAAAAATTAGCGATGTTCAGCTTTTTCGATTTATCAGCTTTCTTGGATTTTTTCTTCGATGTGCTTGCAGCTTTGAATAAGCTGTTAATCTCCCCCAACTTGCATGCTATTAGCATATTCAGGTACTTATTGGTAATGATCAAAGCACAATTTCGGCATAATACATCCAAAATTAATCGGTCTTCAACATTACCGTCCATGTTGATAGCATTATCTTCGTCAATGCCCGGGAAATTAAATTGAAGCTGTATGATATCCATTAACTCCTCTTTGACACCAACAGTATCTAGCTTCAAGATATTATTGAAATGGGTTTTGAACAGCTGACAAACAGTTGAGAAATATCGAAATATTTTTTCTCCAGGACTCACTGTTTTGGACGTTGGGCAAAACTTTTTAAGATCTGACACGAACGAAATTTCAACATCAACATCTTCTGCTTCCGCAGTTGCACGACGTAAGCACTCTGTGTGTCGTATTTTACTGACGGCCCATCCGGTAGTCCAGTGAATATTCGCCAATTTGTTGACATCATCTGGCTTTTCCAACGTGGTTGGATCTTCGGACACTTTTCCTAAGTAGTCAGGTCTTTTATGTTCTTTCTGAACCATCTGCACTTTAGACATTTCGAAACGGTTTACAATATATTTGCTGAGATCTGGTTGTACGTTCCCTACCTTTGCTGGAACCACCAAATGGTTGATGACAAGGGCTTTATAAGCAGACGAAAACAGCGAAGAATCCGGGTGGTAATTATTGCCGTTCTTCCACCGGATTGTAGCGAAAAAATGTTCCAAACAGTCCTGAGATAGATTCCGGGTTCGCAAAAATTTGAATCCGAACGACGCATGTAATTCATTCCACAGCAATTTTATTGCAGAAATGTAGAGCAACCATCCATTGATGAAATAAGGCAGCCGTGAAGGCTTCACAAGCGGTTTGTAATCGTTTTCCTGATAAGTTTACCATTTCTATTAGTACAATTATTATCTCTATAATTTAAGAAACATTACCTTCTCCACATTGAGGCAATTTTTGTCAATAAATCTCAGAGTTGTAAGTTTCTTTGCCATACTTTCAAACATTGGCCACTGCGGTGATCGCTCTTGAAGGGGTCGTCGCATTATCTATTCAAAAGGATATGCTTGAAAAACTCGTATAAAATTGGAGAGCAGACTGAGGAGAATTACCTTTGTCGTATTGAAGTTTGATGAATTTGCTGCATCAAATAGCTCGTCGAAATCCTCACAATAGGCAGCAGTACACAACGCATTTTTTGGAATTTTTCCAGTTTTCACATATGCTCGTAGACCTACGGCTACCGACCTGCTTAAAGTCTGAGCTGCCAATCCTACTCTCATTTCGGCGAATTGGGCTATCTCGATGTGCTCTAAGGACAGTTTTGGAACTGTTCGTGGTACATGCTTGATGTCTTCCCAGTAAAGTTGTTCAATGTGCTGGAAGCTGCATAAGCCTTCGTCGTAGATCGCGTTATGCTTTAATAAGTTATTCCTTGTTGATTTATACAGATGTGGAGCATCCGGCAAACAATATATTCTTTGCTTATTAATTTCGAAGTAAGGTTTGTTCTCGCTTATTTGATATTCCTTGGTGAAAAGAGCTCTATTTACTGAGTTTTGATCACATACAAGTGCTTTAGGGACAAATCCAGTTTCGAACACCAAATCAATAGCTTTATCAGTAATCAATTTTAGATCCTCACTTTTGATATCCCGACAAAAAAAATAGCCTATGGCTTGCTTAAACCCACTTTTGATGGACTTAATCATTACAACCAAAGCTGACTTTGCTCTTACACTTGTGTTAACGTATGTGCTACTGGGCAGTTTAGTGGGGTACCCACTAAAATAGTCCACTTTTGCATTACCGAAATAAGTAATTTTTTCAGTAATGGCCATCTCGTCAAAAAATATTGTTACCAACTTTTCATCCAGCGGCAAAGTGTCTGCTTTCAGTTTTAACAAGTTGAGTACGGTTTGTGAAAAACCTTCACCGACGTCTATTTTTGCCAACCACTTTCGAATTGTACTGATCGACGGTAAGGCAAATACTTGGCGCATTTGTTTGTATGCCTTTGTCGAACAGTAATGGAGCACTAAGGCCAAGTTCTTCATGCAGTCAGAATACCTGGCACCGCGAGACTTCCTAAGCTTATTTGCTTGAAGTTCAAGTAATATCGGATCAGTTATCGCACTTGTTTCCTTATGTACCAATAGCTTGAGCTCATTCACCTGTTTTCGAAGACATTTGATAGTTGCTTGTTTCTTACTGATAGTTTTTGATTTTCTCCTGAGCTGTTGCTTCATTTGTGTTTCACGTTCCTCCATTTCAAGCATTTTTTCAGCAAGCATAATGTACCTCATTGAATCATACGTATAGTCATGATCATGATGCACAACTGAATCATCTTTTCTTGGTACACTTGAATTCGAAAAAGGTATATATGGGCTGTTTGCATTATATGTATCAATCTCGACTTCTCCCGCTACTTCCGGACACCAATTTGTGTCTTGACTTTGGAAAGCAACATCCGCATATGCCGAGGAAAGTGCTTCCACACATTCTTCCTCGCATTCTTCATATCCGATGCAGCCCGAATTATGATTATTGCTTGTCAACGATTTGATACGTGGGATTACAAATTTACGCAAACTGGAATGAAACTTAAAGGTTCAGCATATAAATAAAACATCGATGTTCTCTGACTCACCCCTGACTTTTATTGGCAGCATTCACAAAATCCTCATCTAAGAAATGATCCTGACATATATAACTGTTATCAGGCAACTTTTCATTTCCGCAAAAACTTTTCCAAGCCTTGGTGTGTCTGTCAATAAAACACCGTTGAATCAAAGAAAATATTTATTTGAAATACAATGTTACCTGTGTTTTGCCGTGACAATAAAGAACGATTTATTTCCTTTGAGATTGTCGTTGAAGCATCCCAATACACTGCATCGTTTAACTCCCATTCTGAATTCACCAATTCCCCGATTGTACTTGCTTACGAAAGTGAAAATTGTAAATATTCAAAATTTGACAGCTCGATCGTTTGAACGAATACAACTATTTGAACACACACTTACTGCAATACTATAGTTGAACCACAGCTCATAGATGGCGCTTCAAAAGTGTCCCCCCAGAATCCGGCAGAGTTGCCATTCTTTCTATTTTTATTCTTTGATTTAGGTCTATCTGTAAAACTTTTCTAAAAAAAATAAGTTGTTAAAATTGAATGCTAATCTTGCAATTTTATCATGCATTTCGATGTTTGTATTTCTTGGCTCAAGAATATTTATAGGTAACTATTAGTTTTGGTTCGTCCGGAGATGAGCCAGCCTCGGGCTGAAAGTCTCCTAAATAAAGACAAAAAAAAAAAAAAAAGTTTTGGTTCGTAAATAGAGTTAATATCTACAATCAGGAGTTTATCGTTTTGTGGAAATCATACAAAACGGGGATTCCTGGTTCAATTGCGAAAGGCTAATCGTACAACAGTCATACGCCTTCGAAACGAACCTTTAAATTCAATTATGCTCTACCGGAAGGTCTAGCGAAGCGCAGCGTATAAGGACAAGTGCATGTCTTTTGCTTAACAAAACATAAAGCCGCAAGGCTTATCTAGCAGGAGGAAACTAACAACTAAGAAGGCGAACGTACAATTGCTCAAGAGCCACTTGATACATTGTATGTACTACCGTAATGCGTGGGAAAATTGTTCAAAGTGAAACAATTTTGTCATGCCAACATGATCCATTGGAGGAGTGGGGGTAAGCCCAACCCCTAAAGCATTTGGTTCAATTAATCATAATGGAAAGCTTAAACTTATGTAATCTGCATACATAATCTTTTTTTAGGTCATTATCTAGCATATGTATGCATTATAAGCATTAAAGTTTGATGGTTTTAACATACAGATGAAAAACAAAAAACATGTAGAAAATGGATGCCCTGTGTCCTCGATGCACACTACTACGTCGAGTGGATAAACAATATTATCTTCGAACAATCGTGTGACCTGGATTTGGGGCGCTAGGGGGTTAACTGTAAGAGAGTGTCTGATAATCAACCAACGTTTCCACGGAGCTCGGAAGTCTTTTAATCAATAAAATATCAGTAAACTGATCGGTGCTCTATACTATCATTTATACGTGTACTATATGTTAAGATCAAGGACTTAAGGACAAAAAAGATGAACTTTAGCCATGAACTTTCAAAAAGTGATGTTTTCTTGTGAAATCGAATGAAATGTAGATGAAATATTTTAGTTTTGATTATTATATCTGTTTATTCTAATGAAGCATTTCAATAGCCGGAAAGTAAAAATAAACATAAGTGTCATCAGTCGCAAATGGTCATGTGGTTTAGTCTCCTATTACAAAGATCTATAGTGCTTAGTTCATTGGTACAATTGATGACAGTGATAAAAGGGTACGGTGTTATGAAAGTAACTGATGCAAGCCTGCAAACCCTGAGCGAATCCAACAACTCGAATTTTGGAAACTTTCTTTAATGTTACGTAACTAATAGCGAAAACAACTTCAATTTTGCCAAGCATCACATCTGACACATTGTATCACATTCATATATACATCTATCTACGAACGTTCGATCTAAGGGTGATCCTGATCACCACCATCTATTGCACACGTAGCCATGTGACCGTCCGTGTTGCTAGCGCTAACATCCCGTAAGGATGCCCCGGCTCGCTAGCCTTACCATTTTGAAGCACATCTAGCATGGAACGTCACTGAGTGAGGGACGAGGTCATGAACCTTATGAAGCTATATAAACATTTCCCTGTCCAGAATTCTCCATTAAACAAAAAGTATTCGATCGAAAAAGGTGAAAATCCAGAGCTAGTAAAGTTATTTGAGGTGGAAGATAAAGTGGACAGTGGAAGTAGAGAAGGTGTTGTGGACATCAGGTAACCAAATGTGACCTCCAAGTGGCGAAATCTGATTCCTATATTTCCCAAATTATCAGAACCCCGCCGTTTTTGGAAATTAGAATCCCGAAGCAAGCCGTTTCGAATTTGGAGGCGACGTAAGCCGTCGTGCACCATCCTCGACTAAAACCGCCATCGTACCCGCCGAAGGCCAATCCGTTACCATATTGGCAGGTCGAGTGTGCACGTGTTCGTCTCGAAAGCTACGATGGACTCCCGAGCCACCCAGGAAGACATTGTGTCGCCATCACTTGGCGCTTTCTGGAATTAGCCGCCATTGAAGCCTTGGAAGCAGATTGGAGCAGTGGAAGTAGTGGTGGAGAAAAGGAAGGAGTGGTGGAGCCGTGGAAGGAAGTAGGGGCCCCGAAGTAAAGGTTAAAGTAGCGAATAAGGAAATGGGAAGAAAAGGATTAGGAAGTGTTACGAAGGGATAAGAAGAAAGAGAAGCCGAATAAAGTGTCCTGTTGTAGAAATACTGTGGTTTTCCTACTGTTTGAGTGCGAGAAGTACCTGTCCGCGAGTTTCTTGAGGTGAGCGTGCCGACCCTGAGGCCGTTTGATTCAGGGAGTCTCTATACTGATCAAGGGATACTTACCCATTAATTACAACTTAGACTAAATGATAACAAAATTCCAATCATTCAGTATAAGCTACTGCAACTAGCGCTATAATTCCTTTATTAGTTGAATTCTAACAACAAACCATAAGGCAGAGTTATAGAAAAACCACAGAGAAACAGACGTCTCACTTAGAACAAAATGCACTAAAAATCATAGTCACGGAAACATGGTTACCCAATGCTAAAAACACTGTGTGCCAGGCGGCAACCAGATGGCGGTAGTGCGCAAACGTCAACCACAAGCAAAATCGATGCAAGCGCTATCGATGGTCGATTAATTAAACCAACCGTTAAAAAAGTGAACGATAGAACATGTGTTGAGTGAGACGTCTGTTTCTCTGTGGAAAAACCTTTGCACTAGAAGTCCACCATACAACATATTTTGAAATTCAGCTTCTGGAATGAGTTATTGACAAACTACTAAATGATCGAACGCAAATTACTAAATGATCGATAACATCATTGTTTCCAAGTGCACTGCTCGGATATTAAGGCACATGGACAAGGCTATCCATCGTTTCACATTGCTTCGTTGAAACTTGATGGCAAGCGGCCCAAAATAACTGAAGTCTACTCGGAGTCTTTGGTTCGGTTCTCCGAATCATGCAAAATGTTCATTGCATTGTTACCCCACGTACCAGCACACGCAAGCTTGATACATAGAATTTCTGCTTCATTTCGTTCACCACTGTTTCACCAAAGCCATGTCTTAGACGCATGTGGTACCAATCAACAGGAAGCTTAGTAACGTAATGCCATCGGGAGTGACAATGGGTCTGGGGGTGAGAATGAGTCATCGCTCTCACTTGAAGCCTAGAGTTCGTAGCAGTGGTGCGAATTCTCAATCTCAGTGACTGAAATTTGTTGAAATTGATACCATATCCTCTTCACACTCACTTCTTAACAGTGAAAACTGAAAATGGTTAGCAGCAACAATCAAAGAAAGAGTAAACAAAAGACCTCTCTTCTCATTGCACACGCAGCCCGCAGTGACAGTCCATTCAGTTCACTCGCTGCTGCGTGAATGCGACGGCCCTATATAAATGCATGGGTGAATACTATCACTTGAAAGACAATGACAGGAGATTTGTGCCGAATGATCATCAGCTTCAGCCCGCTGTTGGCAAACCGAGCAAGCTAATCTACTCCTGCTTTGTCTTGCTGACTGAAAGACACCGTCATAGGCGAAGAAGAGCAGAGAAAAATACAAAACAAAAGAATCACACTCAGCAGGCATTGTTGATAAATTGCACTACTGGTTCGTAGAACAAAACCGTTCAAAAAGGTATCTTATATTGTAGTTTTCTTACCCTCAGATACATTCAATCCATTCCACAAGCATTCTAAGTACAGTCGACTCTCTACATCTCGATGTTCTATAGCTCGATATCTCTCCCTATATCGATGGTTTCCTCAGTCCCTTCAATCTACATACATTTGGGTTTTCCACATCTCGATAACCTCCTTATCTCGATATCTCTCTACCGTGGAGCATCGAAATCCGTACACTTAAGCACCTTAGTATATGAGAAAAGGCATTAGAAAATAGGAATCGAATGTAAATAAAACGTTTGTCATTGACACAGGAGCATGTAGGTTTCTGCTAATGAAGTGTTTTACATTTACTCATTAAAAACTACGAAAAACATGATAAAATAGTGGATAAAATCAACTACACAGGAAATCAACTACACAGGATTTTTCGAATCAAAGGATCAAAATCCGTACAGCTATTTTTTTTTTAACTAAATATTTGAATTGAAGCAGCCTGATTGACTAAACTACGACTGTAAATAGTTCAATACGCACCTTGAGAAGCGATCTCTTCCATTTGTATTCCGCTTAATTTTAAATTAAGCGCAATTAAAACACAGTTACTTTCGGTGCAATTATGCTTTGCCCGAAAATAAAATGGCGGCAGAAACTCCGCGTTTGGTGGTGATTTATTTTTGATTTTCGTTGTTCTAATTTCAAAGCCTTCTTTCCATTTCTATGCCCTAAAAGCCTACTGCCAAGTATCTGAACAGGATAAGATAAATTATTTCTAAATGAATTCTTCTTCATGGAAGCCTTGTTTGATTCGATAGACCATTTTACTCAAAATCCAAAACAATTTGGAGATCTTACAACATCTCAAATGCCTGGATTTGAGACGCAAAAATAAATAAGGGAGGGACTTAATTGGGTTAATACTGCGGCAGGGGACATCATGGAAGCCTTGGTTGATTCGAAAGACCATTTTACTCAAACTCCAGGACAATTTAGAGATCTTACAACATCTCATATGCCTGGATTTGAGGCGCAAGTGAAATGCAAATACTCAGAGGACATGAAAGAGTTGATACCGTGGCTGGAGACTTGATGGAACCTTGGTTGATTCGATAAACCATTTTTTGAATTTTAGTTTTGCTTTGTGCGGAAAGCACAAGTGGGGATTGCGTTTAATAACAAGTAACCGTCGTAATCCTTCGAATTTGACTTTTCACTCCAGCGCCTTCTGGTGATAATGTCATAGGAAACATTGTTTCGTATAACATGCTCGTAAGATGGTGGTAATGGAGTTAATCGATGGATTTTTCAGAAAAATGTTCAGGCTGTTACGTCTGTTTGTCTATGTTACCACCTTCATCGTCTAACGCCTCCGACATCATCAATGCGAATTTATTTTTCTAGTTCGCTAGTTCTTCCCTTTCCTTTTGAATGCATTCTTCTTGGCGGCGCTCCAGCTCCTGCCGTTCAAATTGTTTTTTTCAAACAAATTTTCATAATGAGCTCATGGAAGAATGGTAGTTGGAAATCGGTAAAATGTATGAAAAATCAGCTATTTTGCAAATTTATGGAAAATTGGGTTTTTTTTTAGAGGAAAGTAGTGATAAGCAATGAAGGAAATGGAAAGATTATCTCATGCACTTAGTTTACACTGATTAGTAGATTTATGGTGATGAAATTTCGATTTTACTATCACTGCCACCCGTACCGATTAACAAGTGTACAAGACCGCAATCAAGCCAAGTGAAGGACCTTAGCAAGCTAAGTGAAATTTTCTATCAAAAATCTGATTTGGTTTTGTTGCTGTTAGTTAGTGGTTGGGAGGGATAATTATTGAAAATAAATCGGTTCTTTTCAGGACAACAATTTCATGGAACCGAAAATCGAGTCGAGACATATTTTCTTATTTGGCGAGGGGAGAAAATTTTCGTCTGTAGCAGAATTACAAGCATTTCAACATTACATTACAAGAATTACAAGAGTCCTAGGGGGACGACGCAAATATTATGCCGCATGGATGGCATCAATAGCATTCAAGTAAAATTTCCGCTCAAGTTATGATTTTAGAATAACGATTTTTCGCAGCATCTCTTTCAGACGCGCGCTTTTGATTCTGCTACCAACAGCGCCAAAATCAGATTCTTAATCACTTGGCTGCAAGTAATACTGCAAGTAAAAGTAGAAGGTAAAGGATCTCAAAAGTTGGGACATTTGTGTCTAAAAGAAACGGACACAAAGCGAAGCCCATGTCCATCCCGTGTGGAGCCGACCAACAAAAATAATATTTCGAATAACTCTTCATCGAGCTAGGAAGGAGGCAAATGTGTAACTGTTCCGGACTCTCCACGAAGGAAGAAGAAATACAGAATTGCATCGTACAAATGGATCGACGATGAGAGCGAGCGACAACTTCTGATAGCTGAATTGCTACTGCAATGAATGTAAAAGTTGAAGAGAATGATTTTTATATTGATTCCTAAAATGATTGTAAAATTATATTGTATAATATTGTTTGTGACTCCGCAAAGTGTTTTTAACACGACTGAGCCTTTAAAATGAACGAATGAATAAAATCATAAGGGTTGTGTACAAGACACGACCGCCCGACGTAAACTACGTGAAACAGTTTGGTGAAATGAAGAATCTAGTGCCATTATCCATGAGTATTACAAAATTACTCTTTGGATTTCTTATGAAATTTACATTTTAAAAGGAAGTAATTTATTTAAGTAATTAAAACAAATTTATTGAATTCTCGAGTTTTGTATAATATGAGTAGTTTAGTTTTGTTTGTTTAAATTCAATTCATTGTTCTTTTTCGAAAAATATTGTAAATGAGCTTAACTAAACTTGGGTATTACTAAATTTCAATTTATCAGGTTCAATTGCACTTTTTACTGTATTTAACCATTAAAACTTTAGAAATGAGGATAACTACCGTCAAATTACTGAAGACGCTAACACGTTTTTGCAAAGACCACGCGTCAAAACGCACTCGTGATTTCGCTACTGACGGCATCATTTCGATTGAACTGTCTCCATCTCCATCTTTCGATTGATTGTTAATCAATCCTTCCCAATCACAAGCTGCAACAAAATCAAATAAGATCTTGAGAAAATTTCACCTGGCTGCCACTGATGCCATCCATACGAATTCATATTTGTAGCATCTCCTCCCGGGGCGCACTCGTGATTCTGGTACGGACGGCAACATTATGGCGTCGCCAAGTGGTTAATTTGCTCTTTGAACAATATTCGCCTCACCTCTTCCTTTGCATAGGATGGTGTCCCTGAGAAGAACCGATTGATTCGTTCAGCAACTCCGCCGATGCTGGGACCGCCGCCCGCAACATTTCTAATGAAATGCCACGCGCGCGGGGGAGAGCAGTTTTCTTATTATCAATAAAGATGACTCATTAGTCCCACCTCTTTGTTGTCCGGTATGGCTGCAAATATTGTGTAACCGTCAAACACTCACCAAAGGGGCTACAGGGGTTACAGGTTCAATTTTATTAATTACAAGAAAGGAGCTCTTCCGCGCGCGCGAGCCATTTCGTTCGAGATGTCGCGGAGAGCAGACCGTGGTACCACCTTCGCCATCGGCGGAGCTCCTACCGGAAATTTTATTCCCGGCGGATGGTGTGGATCGCGCGATCGTCGTCATTAACATTAGCAGCGCTCAGATTAAATTTTCTTGAATGAAGTAGGGGTAGGGGGAATGACGGCTTTGGCAGGTTTTGTTCTATTATTGTCGGGGGGGTTTTTGTTGACCAAATTTTATGAAATTTGGCCACAATATTCTTTGATATGCAAAGAATGTTTAGGCCAAATTTGAGCATAATTAGTTACAGAAAACCACCTGACAATAATAGAACAAAACCTGCCTAAGCCGTAATTTCCCCTACTAACGATTGGCTACCATCAATGAAAGTAGCTCACAAGTCACAACTTGAGGCGAGATGAATTTTGATCAAAGTAAAACTTAATTGCTTGGTGATGGCAGATTGTTTTCCGTCGGTAGTAGAATCACGAAATCCCGATTCAGAGAAAGACTTATAATTTTGGCAGATAGTCATCCATGCGAATACATTTTTGCAGCTTCTCCGTTTGACGCGGGCTCGTGATTCTACATACATACAGAAAACATGCGATGATTCAACTCATCCATGAGTTTTTAGGTGCTGAGTTGGGCTTGATTTGAATCGTCCATGAGTTTTTGCCACAACAGACCAAACCACAGGCGTTATCGCTGGATCCGCGCTGGTCCGTACTCCGTGACATCCAGAAAAAAATGACGCGCGCACGCGAAACATGGGGCTTTTTATACACAGGGAAAACGAAGCAGTGGATCAAAAGGCCCGTACCTTACTGCAATCTGATGTCTGTGTTGGGGATTTAAGAACGGAATTGAATTTTTCACCCGGTTTGAAAAGAAATAACATTTTCAATAGTTTAACGTTGATAATCTATAGTATCAGTAGAATTGGCAAATTGCTGGAGAGTTTCCGAATCTATTGATAAGCAAATTTCGAAAATCCATCGAAAGATAAAGACGCTTTTAGCGTTTGAAATCTATCCTAATTTCGTGACGGTTTCGAATTTGGAAATTTCGGTTTTACACCCTGTATCTGAGTCTTTCCCTTAAACGTAGTTTACGTCAAAAATGCGCGAGCAAAAAACACGTCTGTACGTGCTGCTGTCTTGAACTAGAATGAGGCTGATTGCGCCACGCGCGCGTAGTAGTAAAATTCTTCTTTATTGTTTCATTTTCTGTTCTACAATTATTTTTTACATGTACAGTGCTCGGCCGGCTTGGCCCTCCAACTTCAATTTTAAATTTTTATGTTTACATTGTTATTTAAGTGTTAATATGATATATCATGACGGCCTTTAGGAGGCGCTGGTGTGTTTTTTTTAAATTTGATAACCTAACTACTATGTACACTAATATTTACAATAAGAAATTTGATAACCTAGATTGGAACTAGCGCCCTAATTGGAGCCTGATCCGAATGCAAGCAACGGACCCTAAACTTTTCTTTACACTCACCAAAGCGTTCATGTAAGGTTTTTATTCCGGCCAGACGGTGGACCTCGGATGTTTTGTCCTGGGAGGGTGTTGAGGATCATCCTCAGGAATTTGTTTTGGACCCGTTGAAGTTTGAGGTGGTGGGTTTTAGCGCAGCTCTCCCAGACCGGCATGCCATATTCGATCACAGGAGGATGATTTGCTTGTAGACAGCAAGCTTATTTTTCAGGGACAATGACGACCGGCGGTTGATCAAAGGGTACAGTAGTTTCAACAAGACGTTACACTTTGTCACCGTTTTGTCAACCTGTTGCCTGAAAATAAGCTTGCTGTCGAGGGTCAAGCCAAGGTAGCCGGCCTCATTGGCCCATTCCACAGTCGTGCCATTGAGGATGATTTAACAGTACCCAGGCGGAACAAGTTTAGGGGATTTGGAGTGGGGGAAAATGATGACCTGGGTCTTCGCCGCGTTGATACAGATCTTCCAGCTGGTGAGGTACTCTGTCAGGGCATCCAGGCCTCGTTGGAGTTTTGCCACTAGCGCTCTGATCACTCTACCGTTGAAGACGATGGATGTGTCATCTGCGAACAGAGACAGAATGCCGCCTTCTGGAGGTTCTGGCATGTCGGAGGTGAACAGATTGAAAAGCAGGGGCCCGAGGATACTGCCCTGGGGAACGCCTGCGACGATGTTGTGCGCATTGGAACTCGCTCCGCTGATTGAGACCCGGAATGTCCTTGCCGACAGGTAATTGTTGATGATTTTCACCAGGTAGCTGGGAATATTGTAGCGTTGTAGTTTGTACACCAGGCCATCATGCCATACATTGTCAAATGCCTTCTCGACATCGAGTAAGGCCATGGCGGATGTTTTCGAGACAAACTTGTTCCGTCTGAGGACGTTGGTAACTCGGGTCAGTTGGTGTACAGTTGACCGACCGCGTCGGAAACCAAACTGTTCCTCGAGCAAGATGTTGCGATTTTCGGCAGACTCAAGTAACCGATGATGAATAGCTTTTTCGAATAGCTTGGATAACCCTGAGAAAAGGCTGATGGGTCGATAACTTTTGGGGGAGGAAGGATCCTTCCTAGGCTTCCGGATGGGGATGACTTTCGCTGACTTCCAGGACGATGGGAAGTAGCTAAGCCGGAGACACTGATTAAAGATCAGCGAGAGGTGCTCAAAGAACGGAGCACTCATGTGTTTGAGCTCGAGATTCAGGATGCTGTCGAAGCCTGGGGCCTTCATGTTCTTCGACGATTTGATATAGGCCGTCAATTCGTCAGCTGAGATCTCCAACTCCTCCGAGAAGTCGTTGGGAATCAAATGGATGTTGTTAGCATGCTCGTTGACGGCTGCTTCGTGTGGACTGACGATGTTCTGCCCAAGATTGTGTGAGCTGACGAAGTGACGACCTATTTCAGCGACCTTCTCTGCAAGAGTTATCAAGCGATCCTTAGAGCCATTATTGTTTAGTGGGATCAAAGGTGGAATGGGCCGAGGCTTGGATTTTAGAATTTTGGTCATTTTCCAGAACGGCTTAGCATAATCTGGGAGAGTGCGGATCTTATTCGAGAAGTCGTTATTTTTGAGGTCCACCATTCTGGCCTTGATAATTTTTGTGATTCGATTGCAGCGTGCCTTAAGCTCAGGCAGTCCAGTACGCTGAAACTGCCTGCGAGTGACATTCCGCAATCGAATCAAATCTTTGGTGAGTGTATCGATGTTTAAGGAGTTGCTTACCTGCCGAGCCGTCGGTACGTGTTGCTCTCGGGCCGCCGTGATCGCCTCCTCGATAGCGCACAGCTGGCGGTCGATACTTTCCGGCGTCTCCGGACGCACCTCGTAGTCGACGGTGTTATCGACGCACTGCTGGAAACGCTGCCAGTTCACTCGGTGGTAGTTCCGCCGTAACTGCTGGTGCCGATTGACCGAGGAGCCCAGTTCCGCCACCACCGGATAGTGATCCGAACTGAGCTCCTGGTATACAACCGGCTGCGAGACGTGGTCACTCAGGTTTGTTAGTAGAGGTCGAGCGTTGCGTGGGCACCGGACCGACTCAGCCGAGTGGGGGAATCCGGGCTCAGGATCGTGTAGTGGCCTTCCTCCATGTCGTTGCTCCAGATGGTGCCGTTTCGATTGTCGCGACTGTTGCCCCAGGCTTGATGTTTGGCATTCAAGTCGCCGGCAATGATATACTGGCCTTGCCTCCGCGTCAGCTTGACGATGTCCCTCCGAAGGGCAGCCGATGATCCATCGCCGGCTTTGGCTTGCGTTGGACAGTACGCCGCGATGAGCGCGATTGTGCCGACCGAAGTGGTGATTTCGACACCGATGGCCTCAATGACACTGAGCTGGAAACTTGGAAGCAGACGACAGTTGATGTTGTAGCGAAGAGCGATGGCCACACCATCTCCCCTGGTCGGCCGGTCGAGTCGCACGATGCGGAAGTCCGGGATGTTGATGTTCACCTCCGGTTTTAGGTGCGTTTCGGTGATGAACGCCACGTCTATTTCCTTCTCCTCAAGGAAATCCTTCAGCTCGATTGTTTTGCTCTTTAGCGAGCAAGCGTTCCAGTTGACCAGGCCCACCCTAGCAGCCATTTTCAATGATGTACATGCCAAGTGTGAAGACCTGGTCGAATCGGGTTTTGCAGCCGCGCAGTCGAGTGGCGAGCTGCGCGAAGATCGGCATCAGTTGCTCCGGAGTGTACAGCGGGGCAGATTCTTCCGGTGGGACGGCTTCGTTCTCCGACTGCCGACGGAACCCAGGAGGAGGAAGCGGGGGCCATTCGCTGGTGGATGGTGCCGACGATGCTGGAGCTTGGACCGATGCAGCTGCCGCTGCCAGTCGCTTGTGCGGCTGTAGCGGTGGGAGTATTGGAATCACACGACGGGGAGCCGGGATAGCTGGAAAGTTCACCTCGTTGATTACAGGAACACGGTTCTTCTTCGGAATGGTCCTGGTGGAAGCCTTCTTCCGGATTTCCAGGAACTCGGCTCGCTTTGGGCAGCCCTTTGTGGTGGCCCGATGTTTGTCGCCACAGTTGGCGCATTTGAGATCGGCCACCTCCATTTTGTCGCACTCGTCAGTCGGATGGGGTTCGCCACACTTGTTGCAGCGCGGCTTCATGCGGCAGTTCCTGGTGCCGTGCCCGAAATTGAAGCAGTTGGTGCATTGCGTGACATCGCGGTGCACTGGCCGATATCGCTCCCAGTTAACGACGGTGTAATTTATAACGCCAACCAGCTTCAGGTCCTTCCAGGTAGTGGAACCGTGCTCCAGATGGATCAGGTAAAGCTGGTCGCGATATTTCCTCGCCTTGTCGTGACGAGCGATCTTGTGGACGGCTACTGGCTTCAGTCCGCAACTTTCAAGCTCTGCTTGGAGCTCTTCCTCCTTCATGTCGTGAAGTCCTCGCAGCAAGGCCTTGAGCGGCTTCGTGCCGGGGTGGTCATGAGTGTAGTACTCATACTTGTGGACCTCGAGGAACTCCACGACGGATTGATGATGGTCCCTGTTGGCCGGCATCACTTTCACGCCCTCGCTGCAGAGCCGAAAAGTACATTTCAGCCCCTTAGCGATCAGCTGGCGAATTTTGGTCGTAAATCCGGCGGATCGCCCTTCACAAACACGGGCGGGCACTTCTCCTTCCGCTCCGGTTGCACCTGCGGCAGCTGCGATTGCTGCTTCTTCCTCTTTTTCGGCGGATTGCCGGCGTCATCAAGCGGCAACGGCGAGAACACGTTGCTCTGCAAAAGCTGCTTGGAGGGGTTACCCGCGCCTCCAAGAGCAGTGCGCTTAGGCACTTTTCCAGCGACCGAATCGGCCACCGAGTCTCCCATGACGGGTCCGGGAGAAAATAACGCCAACACGACAAGCGAAAACGTAAACAGCGAAAGAACGAGAAAAAACACTTAAAAAAAAATGCGCGAGCAAAAAACACGTCCGTACGTGTTGCTGTCTCGAACTGGAATCCTGACACTCCACGCGCGCGGGGGAGAGCATTTTTCTTATAACCAATAAAGTTGGCTCATTAGTCCCTCCTCTTTGTTGTCCGGTATGACTGCAAATATTGTGTAACCGTCAAACACTCACCAAAGGGGCGTGGCTACAGGTTCAATTTTATTAATTACAAGAAAGGAGCTCTTCCGCGCGCGCGAGCCATTTCGTTCGAGATGTCGCGGAGAGCAGACCGTGGTACCACCTTCGGCATCGGCGGAGCTCCTACCGGAAATTTTATTCCCGGCGATGGTGTGGGTCGCGCGGTCGTCGTAGTCTCTGCTACGGTTGCGTCTGAAGTGTCATCATTAAAAGCAGCTCTTAAGCCATAATTTGAGGCGAGACTAATTTTGATCAAAGTTCATATTAATCGCTTGGTGATGGCTGATAGTTTCCGTCGGTGGCGGAATCACGACCGTGCGTCAGGGACGCAACAAAAATTTATTCGCATGGATAGCATCAATACCAGTGAAATTTCCCCTCAAAATTATTATTTTAGTTGATAGACTGCTTATGCCGTCGACTAGCACCAACTGCAAGGGAGTTCGTGGGGCAGTACCAGGCGGGTTTTATGGGCGAACGCTCCACCACGGACCAGGTGTTTGCCATTCGCCAAGTACTGCAGAAATGCCGCGAATACAACGTGCCCACACATCATCTATTCATCGACTTCAAAGCCGCATATGATACAATCGATCGGGACCAGCTATGGCAGCTAATGCACGAACACGGTTTTCCGGATAAACTGACACGGTTGATCAAAGCGACGATGGATCGGGTGATGTGCGTAGTTCGAGTTTCAGGGGCATTCTCGAGTCCCTTCGAAACCCGCAGAGGGTTACGGCAAGGTGATGGTCTTTCGTGTTTGCTATTCAACATCGCTTTGGAAGGTGTAATACGAAGAGCAGGGATTAACACGAGTGGTACAATTTTCAATAAGTCCGTCCAGCTATTTGGTTTCGCCGACGACATAGATATTATGGCACGTAACTTTGAGAAGATGGAGGAAGCCTACATCAGACTGAAGAGGGAAGCTAAGCGGATCGGACTAGTCATCAACACGTCGAAGACGAAGTACATGATAGGAAGAGGTTCAAGAGAGGTCAATGTGAGCCACCCACCGCGAGTTTGCATCGGTGGTGACGAAATCGAGGTGGTAGAAGAATTTGTGTACTTGGGCTCACTGGTGACTGCCGAAAATGACACCAGCAGAGAAATTCGGAGACGCATAGTGGCTGGAAATCGTACGTACTTTGGACTCCGCAAGACGCTCCGATCGAATAGAGTTCGCCGCCGTACCAAACTGACAATCTACAAAACGCTAATTAGACCGGTAGTCCTCTACGGACACGAGACCTGGACGATGCTCGTGGAGGACCAACGCGCACTTGGAGTTTTCGAAAGGAAAGTGCTGCGTACCATCTATGGTGGGGTGCAGATGGCGGACGGTACGTGGAGGAGGCGAATGAACCACGAATTGCATCAGCTGTTGGGAGAACCATCCATCGTTCACACCGCGAAAATCGGACGACTGCGATGGGCCGGGCACGTAGCCAGAATGTCGGACAGTAACCCGGTGAAAATGGTTCTCGACAACGATCCGACGGGCACAAGAAGGCGAGGTGCGCAGCGGGCAAGGTGGATCGATCAGGTGGAAGATGACTTGCGGACCCTCCGTAGACTGCGTGGTTGGCGACGTGTAGCCATGGACCGAGCCGAATGGAGAAGACTCTTATATACCGCACAGGCCACTTCGGCCTTAGTCTGAATAAATAAATAAATAATGATAGACTGCTACTTGTTTCAGGTTTAATTTCCATCCATGCAAATACATTTTTGCAGCTTCTCCTTCTGACGCACGCTCTTCGTTCCCACCGATGGCGTAGGTAGCGCTCGTAACAGGATCAATACGACAGAGAATCCAACGATGGCAATCTGTTGCAGTGTAGCGGTAGAACCATAGAGCCAGCATCTGCATTTGAGTGAAATACTCTTGTGATATTCTGACTATCGGATGGTTGCTGTTGTGTTGGTGATTAGAAATCCGCATGATCTGAAATCTGTCCTTTTCAGGGCATTAAATTTTTCATTGGAGGAATTTGGTTTGACTGAGAGTAAATTCATGAGATTGTTGCAATAAATCGGCAGCAGTAACGCAAAAATTCATAAGATTCAATCCATCATTCGACTTCTGCAGAGTAAGCGATTGAAAATCCATCGAAAGATAAAGACGCTATTAGTGTTTGAAATCTATCCTAATTTCGCGACGGTCTCGAATTTGGAAATTTCCGTTTTACACCCTGTATCTGAGTCTTCCCCTTAGACGTAGTTTACGTCAAAAAATTATTTCAACTCAACCTTACTCCCAAACATAATGGTGGTCCTGAAAAGAACCGATTCATTTCCACTTATGTGCCCCATCAACAGCACGACGTTGATTGCCAGATTCAACGATGCTGTTGGGAACACGGATGAAAAGATATACTGCTGTTGCCACGGCCGCCACCACCACCTGACGAAAAATTTCATCCGCATCATCACTCATAAATCTCAATCAACGAGCCCTCCCATGCGAACGAAATCTTCCGTTCTCCGTGACATGCAGAATGAAAATGACGCGCGCACGCGAAACACGGGGCTTTTTATACACAGGGAAAACGAAGCAGTGGATCAAAAGGCCCGTACGTTACTGCAATCTGATGTCCGTGTCCGGGATTTATGAACGGGATTGAATTTTTCACCCGGTTTGGAAAGAAATAACATTTTCAATAGTTTAACGTTGCTAATCAATAGTATCAATAGAATTGGAAAATTGCTGGAGAATTTCCGAATCGATTGATAAGCAAATGTCGAAAATCCATCGAAAGATAAAGACGCTATTACCGTTTGAAATCTTACATGATTTCGTGACGGTCCCCAATTTGGAAATTTTCATTTTGCACCCTGTATCTGAGGCTTCCCCTTAGACGTAGTTTACGTCAAAAAAAAGTTGAGACTGGAGTAAACGATATTAATTCATGGATCAATTCGCCTCCAACCTACGGTACGTAAAGAACAATCTCCCTCTAACATGCTAAGGCAGTGCAGTTGGTCGCCTCTAGACGAATATTAAGCACCTACAAACATCCTACCTACTCAGGTATGCCAATCTATTCATTCCCCTCTTGTTACGTGCGGTTGACGTTGCGAGAAACAAATGAACTTTGCACGTTTATCACTTAGCCCGGCGTGGGTGGACAGCACTGCAAACGTGCGCCGGTACGGTCCTCGGAGAAGTATTTATGCAGTGAGTCGGAAGCAGAACTTCCGGTTCCCCTTTTATGGGTCCTCGATTCAGGCTACCAATTTCAAATGCAGCTAATCGTACATCTAAGGAGCACACCGTCTCGAGAGGCTCGTTTAGAATGAAGGAAATTTCGTTTTCAAATCCTCGAGACAATTAGATTTATTGGGCTTCCGAACAGCGCTGTTTGACTTATCCTTTCATTGACCTGCTAGGGGCCGCTGAACCAGTCAACCTACATGGATGTTTCGTGAATCAATGAAAATAGATACTCACTATCCATCCGCCGCCAATGAGCAGTGACCATCACCCTTGGCAGGCGAGAAGATTTATTCTCCTGCTAACCTACTCCTACTGGAGGCATTTCTCGTTAGGAAATGAAGGTAATGAAACGTTATCTGGATTACGCGTTTCCTTCACACGAGGGAAGCCGGATGTTTGAGAACGTATCGGTTGTGGAGTGATTTACGCGTGTGATGTAAACTCCCCATTGGGTTGATTTATTAAACCAAACAGATATATCATGACTTCAAAAGCAAACCAGATTATGGTTCGCGTTGAATTTTTGTTTGCCGCTTTTGTTGATGCCTCAAGATTAAACAAAAATGCATTAAACTAAATGACAATCGACTTAATTCGAACAAGACAAACCAAATGGGTGAAGCTATGAAGGACTGCCTCAGAGCGAATCACAAGTTCAATGGAGAGCACGAAACGGAAATGTAAACTTTTTTATCTACAAATATTAACTTGATTTATAATCCCAACTAGGAAAAGGACCTATGTCATATGTCCTCTACAGGTAAGTCGCCTTCAAAAGCTACAACTAATAAGATGAGGATCGACATCTTCGCCATGTTTTCCAATTTTTCCTCCGATAAGCTACGCTAAATAGTTTAGTAGAAAGACCTTTTGCTTTTAATTCGGTTATGGTTTCCCCTTGGGAAGTGTCTTCGATAAAGGTTCGAAATATGAGTTATAACAATGGTCCTATATCATGCATCCGGGATTAAATGTTTGACCCGACCGAACCGATGGAGCGGGAGTGAGATTGTTGTCTATACGGAAAATTGGATTAAAGTTGAGTTTCTCACTGCTACTCCGCATCGTTTGGCCTTCTTGAAAGGTGCTATTGGTTTGCAGTAAGCATTAATGTTACGCAATCCAATGGGCGCGAAACATTCTAGACTAGTCAATTTAGAACAAAAAAATGAAATGTCACTCGAACCTAAAGAATAATGGAAAAGTTTCCATAACGAAAGCTCTCCACCTCTTCTTCGAAAGAAAGTTTCGGGGAGGAAGGATGGATTGATGTAGGATTGGAGCAGGACATTGATCGAACGTCGCTCGTCCGTCGGTACAAAAATCTGGTGTCTCGTTTTAATGATGGGTGGACCGTAAATCGAAAAACTTGATCTTTCTAAGCTTGGCGGCAGTGAAATGTTAGGAGAACATCGCTCATGGATTGTATCATTAAAAGGAAGAACAGGGAGAACACGAAACTCGTAATGAAAATTTACCCCAATATGAAAGCTTTTGGTCGATTATTGAGAAATCCAGTAGTTTTAAGAATTTCGGATAAATTTGAATAGAAAAAGTCTTTATCGAATGTTGAATCTTGCCCATCTTTTGTATTATGTTCGTACCCCCATAAAAATACGATGAGTTTCTGCGGCAGTTTGAAAAATGTTATCGTTCGAGACATAGCACAAGGACAGTATGAGTAGGACAGTATGAGAAAATGAGAACAACAGATTTTACACCAATCTCTACCTAATATTTAATAACCACTCAATAACCAATGACAAATAACCGAAAAAGTGATTTTACGCACGAAGCAATTTTACCGACAGTTACTGTAACTGTAATATAGGGTAAGACGGTATAATGCGCCCCACCTGACCAAAACGCCCCCCTTTGATTTCTATAAAACTATAACTAATTAAGGGTCAATATCAGTTGGTACCAATAAGTATTTGTAAACCCATCATACTATGTGAATGTAGAAGTATTTTTTTGTATTACACAATGAAAGAAATAGCAAAATACAAAAAGTTACAGTTCTGATGTAACTTTTCATGTTTGTTTGCTCGCAATTCTGGAGCGACTGTCTCTAGCATACTGTCTGTAAAACTTGCACTGGAACTCTCAGTTGGGCAACAAAATAACTTTTCTCAGTGGTTAATGTGATATAAAGTTGCTTCCATCTTCAAAAATGTAACGATTTTCGAAAACATGTTTCACTGGCCAAAACGCCTCAGTGTAGGCAGGACGATATGCCCTTACCAACTGAACACAAGCGCAGCGAGCCTGCAGCAGTTGCTTCCAAATTGTATGGAAAATATTGAAATGTATTTCACACCTGCTTAAATGGATGTTGGTTTTTTAATGTCAAGCGCATAAGGATTTGTAATCTTTTTATTATAGGAGTGGTTAAATACTAATGAAGGGCAATGAAACGTCTATGGTTAAAGTGGGGCGTATGGCCCAGGCACTATTTGAAATTCATTTTTTCACGGCTTTTCAAAAAAAGCTTTATTACGTGTTATCTGTAATATTTTTATATGACTACTCACGGGCAATGTATTTGCGACTTCCTGGACTACCAAATAACACAAAGTTTGCATACATTGCGTTGAAAAGTAAAAAGTTATCAAGGAGTACATCGCGCCACAAGTTGATCAAAATGGAGACGCATGATATTTCGAGTGGTACAGAACGAATGCACCCACAACAAGTGTATTAAAATCTCAAACAGAATATCAATTGAGCTTGATTGACCGCCCCTGGTAATTGCTACTTCATTGCATTATGACCAGATCAGCAGCTCTTGCACAGAGAACTTCTGCGGTTGTCACGAGTTGATGCGGAATTTTATTGGAATTTTGGGGTTAGGTTCGAGGGATAGAAATAGTGTATTCTAATTTGATGCTGAAACGAGATTTCTTTTGTTTAAATCTTAAACAATTACTGCTAGAATTGGGGAAGTTGTAGATATAGGATAGAGAATGGAAACGGTATGAAGTCCATTTTCTAGTTCTAGCGATTGCCAGAACACGATAAATACAGAAAAAAGCTAATAGGGGTTGTATAGGGCATTTATTAACACTAGGATTGATTCGCTAAAAAAACTTACGCGGATACATTCGTGCAGAAAATCGTTGTAACTAAATTTTCAAATGGCTATATCTCAGTGGTTTTTCAACCGATTTTCTCAGTTTTTTCACCAACCTCTTAGCCATCTCTTCTAGTTTCTGGACATTGCAAAATATCGTATCTAGGGGTGTTCAATTTTTCACTAGAGCTGTGGGAGTAAAGCAACGGTTTTCGAAAAATGCGATTTTGGAGATATACTTATATTTTATTACCAAAAATGATATCTATTAATATAGTGATGATGGAAATGATAAAATAACAAATATAAGACATCACCTGGAACATAAGAACACATTTTGAGCATCCCTACTATGCATACGATGATAATTCGGTACCTTTAGGAACCACTTTATACTACACGATTTATAAAGCTTCAGAAAATGTTTTCAAGCATGTTGTCTACTGTGAACTTGTTAAAATATATGTAAACTATATACAAAACATGTGTGATAATAAATTATGGTGTTCTAGGATCTCCGAACTGTACTGGAATTTGAATCAAATGGTCTACCGAATCAACCAAGGCTTCCATGATGTCCCATACCGCGGTATCAACCCAATTATAACCTCCGAGTATTTATCTTTTACTTGCGTCTCCAATCCAGGCATTTGAGATGTTGTAAGATCTCCAAATTGTCCTGGAGGTTGAGTAAAATGGTCTATCGAATCAACAAAGGCATCAATGATGTCCCCAGTCGCGGTATCAACCCAATTATGTCCTCCGAGTATTTATCTTTCACTTGCGTCTCAAATCCAGGCATTTTAGTCGTTGTAAGATCTCCAAATTGTCCTGGAGTTTGAGTAAAATGGTCTATCGAATCAACCACGGCTTCCATGATGTCCTCTGCCGTAGTATGAACCCTATTATGTCCTCCGAGTATTTGTCTTTCACTTGCATCTCAAATCCAGGCATTTGAGATGTTGTAAGAGCTCCAAATTGCCCTGGAGTTTGAGTAAAATGGTCCATCGAATCAACCAAGGCATCCATAATGTCCTCAGCCGCGGTGTCAACCCAATTATGTCCTCCGAGTATTTATCTTTCACTTGCGTCTCAAATCCAGGCATTTGAGTTATTGTAAGATCTCCAAATTGTCCTGGAGCTGGAGTGAAATGGTCTATCGAATCAACCAAGGCTTCCATGATGTCCTCTGCCGCGGGATCACCCCAATTATGTTCTCCGAGTATTTGTCTTTCACTTGCGTCTCAAATCCAGGCATATGAGATGTTGTAAGATCTCCAAATTTTTGTGCAGTTTGAATCAAATGGTCTAACGAATCAACCAAGGCTTCCACGAAGTCCCCAGCCACGACATCAACCCAAATATGTCCTCTGAATATTTGTCTTTCACTTGCGTTGCAGTTTCAGGCAATTGATTTATTGTAAGATCTCCAAATTGTCCCTGTATGAGTAAAATGGTCTATCGAATCAACCATGGCTTACATGATGTCCCCAGACGCGGTTTCACCCCAGCAATGTCTTCCGAGTATTTATATTTTTCTTGCGTCGTAAATCCAGGCAATTGAGATGTTGTAAGATCTCCAAGTTTTCCTGGAGTTTGAGTAAAATGGTCTACCGAATCAACCAAGGCTTCCATGATGTCCCCAGCCGCGATATCAACTCTTTTATGTCCTTCGAGTATTTGTATTTCACTTGCGCCTCAAATCCAGGCATATGAGATGTTGTAAGATCTCCAAATTGTCTTGGAGTTTGAGTAAAATGGTCTATCGAATCAACTAAAGCTTTCATGATGCCCCTAGCCACGGTATCAACCCAATTATGTCCTCTGAGTATTTATCTTTCACTTGCGTCTCAAATCCAGGCATTTAAGATGTTCTAAGATCTCCGAATTGTCCTGGATTTTGGGTAAAATGGTCTATCGAATCAACCAAGGCCTCCATGATGTTCTCAGCCGCAGTATAAACCTTATCATGTCTTCCAAATGATTGTCTTCCACCTGTGTCTCAAATCCAGGCATAGGGGATGTTGTAAGATAATCAAATGGTTTTAGAGTATGAGCAAAATGGTCTATTGAATCAACCAAAGCTTTCATGATGTCCTCAGCCGCGATATCAACTCTTTTATGTCCTCCGAGTATTTGCATTTAATTTGCGCCTCAAATCAAGGCATATGAGATGTTGTAAGATCTCCAAATTATCCTGGAGTTTAAGTGAAATGGTCTATCGAATCAACCAAGGCTTCCATGCTGTTCTTAGCAGCGGTATGAACCCAATAATGTTCTCCGAGTCTTCAACTTCCACTTACGTCACAAATCCAGGCATATGAGATGTTGGAAGATATCCAAATTGTCCTGGAGTTTGAAACAAATGGCCTACCGATTCAACGAATACTTCCATAATATCCCCAGCCGCAGTTTCAACACAATGATTTCCTCCGAGTATGTGTCTTTCACTTGCGTCACAAATCCAGACATATCATATGTTGGAAGATCTCCAAATTATTCTGGAGTTTAAATCAAATGGTCTACCGAATCAACCAAGGCTTCCATGAAGTCCCTAGCAACGGTTTCATCTCAATTACGTCCCCCGAGGATTTGACTTTCTCGTGCGTCTCAAATCCAGGCATATGAGATGTTGTAAAATTCTCAAATTGTCCTGGAGTTTGAATCAAATGGCCTACCGAATCAACCAAGGCTGCCATGATGTCTTCAGCCACGATATCAACGCAATTTAGTGGACATAATTGTTTTTAAATTACTTTCCAAATGAACCACGACTTGCAAATCAACCCTACCTTGAAATATGTGACATGAGCCCATGCACATGTTTGGTATATAAAAATGCGATGTTATAAGTCCCCCAAATCGCCCTGGTTGTGGATCAAGTAGTCTGTCATCCAAATCAACCTCGCCTGGAACTATGTCTCCAGCGAAGGTATGTATCTATTCATGTCTTCCGAGCTCATGCACACATTTAGTCGAGTCAAGTACGAGACACTAAAGAATGCCTCACGTATCTGGTAAGTTACAATTAAAAATTGTCTTATGACAAATGAATACCTAAATCATGCAGCTAGGGATGACAGTGTGTCGGAGCGTGAGATTGCTGCTGCCGTGACTTGTCCTACGTAGTACTTAACGCACTCCTCTCAAAACAACACGCTTTACGATGCCTCTCTGAAATGTTTTCAGTTCCCTCATTTTCTCGATTCAAAGAGAAAAAACCGAAATAAACCAGGTAGTAAGTGATCTCTCCTTTCTTCCGTTTAACCAAAACACCAACCTTTTTGGATTGTTTCCCATTCTCTTCATAACTTTTGAAAGCAATGACCGTCGACTAGAGTGTGCCAATTACAGAGGGATCACCCTTCTGAACTCGGCGTACACAATTCTTTCTGTTTAACAGACTGACACCGCTAGAAGAGTCCTTCGTCAGCGAATACCAGGCAGGTTTTCGTGAGGGTCGATCAACGACGGATCAGATGTTCAACCTGCGGATGATCATTGATGAATTCCGGGAGTACAACTTGCAGACTTACCAAATTTCTTGTTGGTGTATCGGGTAACCACCCCCTCCCCCTATTTTTTTGGCGATAATGGACATCAATATGCTTGCCTATACGTTCCATTCTAGTGTCTTCTTCCGTTTACCTCGAGGACACCATTACTAGGACCTGATTGTACCAACTTGATCAATGATGATCGGACTTAACGAGACGTGTCCGAGATTAGACTTCGACTGACAAAGTGATGTTCTTAAAATTGAGGTTTTTAGAGTAATGTTTCAATAAGACAAACATACACTGTCGGATGATTATTATAATAATAATAAGCAATAAACATCATAAGTAAAGGAATCAACGCGGCTGGGGAATTCATGGAAGCCTTGGTTGATCCTTTAGACCATTTGATTCAAACTTCAAGACAATTTGGAGATTTTACAACATCTCATATGCCTAGATTTAAGACGCAAGTAAAAGACAAATACCCGGAGTACATAAATGGGGTGATACCGCGGCAGAGGACATCATGGAAGCCTTGGTTGATTCGATAGATCATTTTTCTCAAACTCCAAGGCAATTTGGAGATCTTACAATATCTCAAATGCCTGGATTTGAGACGCAAGTGAAAGATAAATACTCAGAGGACATAATTGGGTTGATACCGTGGCTAGGGGCATCATGAAAGCTTTAGTTGATTCGATAGACCATTTTACTCATACTCCAGGACCATTTGGAGATCTTTCAACATCGCCTATGCCTGGATTTGAGACGCAAGTGAAAGATAAATACTCGGAGGCCATAATTGGGTTGATACCGCGGCTGGGGACATCATGGATGCCTTGGTTGATTTCAATAGACCAATTTACTCAAACTCCAGGACAATTTGGAGATATTACAACGACTCAAATGCCTGGATTTGAGACGCCAGTGGAAGATAAATACTCGGAGGAAATAATTGGGTTGATACCGCGGCTGGGGACATCGTGGATGCCTTCGTTGAGTCGATAGACCATTTTACTCAAACTCCAGAGCAATTTGGAGATCTTACAACATCTCAAATGCCTGGATTTGAGACGCAAGTGAAAGATAAATACTCGGAGGCCATAATTGGGTTGATACCGCGGCTGGGGACATCATGGATGCCTTGGTTGATTTCAATAGACCAATTTACTCAAACTCCAGGACAATTTGGAGATATTACAACGACTCAAATGCCTGGATTTGAGACGCCAGTGGAAGATAAATACTCGGAGGAAATAATTGGGTTGATACCGCGGCTGGGGACATCGTGGATGCCTTCGTTGAGTCGATAGACCATTTTACTCAAACTCCAGAGCAATTTGGAGATCTTACAACATCTCAAATGCCTGGATTTGAGACGCAAGTGAAAGATAAATACTCGGAGGCCATAACTGGGTTGATACCGCGGCTGGGGACATCATGGATGCCTTGGTTGATTTCGATAGACCATTTTACTCAAACTCCAGGACAATTTGGAGATCTTACAACGACTCAAATGCCTGGATTTGCGACGCAAGTGGAAGATAAATAATTGGAGGATATAATTGGATTGATACCGTGGCTGGGGACATCGTGGATGCCTTCGTTGAGTCGATAGACCATTTTACTCAAACTCCAGGGCAATTTGGAGATATTACAACATATCAAATGCCTGGATTTGAGATGGAAGTGAAAGACAAATACTCGGAAGACATAATAGGGTTCATACTACGGCAGAGGACATCATGGAAGCCGTTGTTGATTCGATAGACCATTTTACTCAAACTCCAGGACAATTTGGAGATATTACAACGACTCAAATGCCTGGATTTGAGACGCCAGTAGAAGATAAATACTCGGAGGACATAATTGGGTTGATACCGCGGCTGGGGACATCGTGGATGCCTTCGTTGAGTCGATAGACCATTTTACTCAAACTCCAGAGCAATTTGGAGATCTTACAACATCTCAAATGCCTGGATTTGAGACGCAAGTGAAAGATAAATACTCGGAGGCCATAATTGGGTTGATACCGCGGCTGGGGACATCATGGATGCCTTGGTTGATTTCGATAGACCATTTTACTCAAACTCCAGGACAGTTTGGAGATCTTACAACGACTCAAATGCCTGGATTTGAGACGCAAGTGGAAGATAAATACTTAGAGGATATAATTGGATTGATACCGTGGCTGGGGACATCGTGGATGCCTTCGTTGAGTCGATAGACCATTTTACGCAAACTCCAGGGCAATTTGGAGATATTACAACATCTCAAATGCCTGGATTTGAGATGGAAGTGAAAGACAAATACTCGGAAGACATAGTAGGGTTCATACTACGGCAGAGGACATCATGGAAGCCGTGGTTGATTCGATAGACCATTTTACTCAAACTCCAGGACAATTTGGAGATCTTACAACGACTAAAATGCCTGGATTTGAAGCGCAAGTGAAAGATAAATACTCGGAGGACATAATTGGGTTGATACCGCGACTGGGGACATCATTGATGCCTTCGTTGATTCGATAGACCATTTTACTCAACTTCCAGGACAATTTGGAGATCTTACAACATCTCAAATGCCTGGATTTGAGACGCAAGTAAAAGATAAATACTCGGAGGACATAATTGGGTTGATACCGCGGTATGGGACATCATGGAAGCCTTGGTTGATTCGGTAGACCATTTGATTCAAATTCCAGTACAGTTCGGAGATCCTAGAACATCATAATTTATTATCACACATGTTTCGTATATAGTTTACATTTATTTTAACAAGTTCACAGTAGACAACATGCTTGAAAACATTTTCTGAAGCTTTATAAATCGTGTAGTATAAAGTGGTTCCTAAAGGTACCGAATGATCATCGTATGCATAGTAGGGATGCTCAAAATGTGTTCTTATGTTCCAGGTGATGTCTTTTATTTGTTATTTTATCATTTCCATCATCACTATATGAATATATATCATTTTTGGTAATAAAATATAAGTATATCTCCAAAATCGCATTTTTCTAAATCCGATGCTTTATTCCCACAGCTCTAGTGAAAAATTGAACACCCCTAGATACGATATTTTGCAATGTCCAGAAACTAGAAGAGATGGCTAAGAGGTTGGTGAAAAAACTGAGAAAATCGGTTGAAAAACCACTGAGATATAGCCATTTGAAAATTTAGTTACAACGATTTTCTGAACGAATGAATCCTAGTGTTAAAAGAAGTTATTCATTCATTTATCAACAATTTGACGCCACAATGCATGGTTCGAGGCCACATCTCTCCATCCTCGAATGTGCCCCACGCACGCCAAGTCATTCTGTACCTGGTTCGCCCACATCACCTGCTGCGCTTCACACCTTCTTGTACCAGCCGGATCGGAAACAAACTCCATCTTTGCTGTCGGACATTTTTGCAACATGCCCTGCTCATCGTACCCTTCCAACTTTAACTACCTTCTGGATACTAGGTTCGCTGTAGAGTTGAGCGAGATCGTGGTTCATCCTTCGACTCCACACACTGTCCTTTTGCACGCTGCCAATAATGGCCCTGAGCACCCTAAGCACCCCAAATACTCAGAGTGCTTGGAAGTCCTCCTCGAGCAAAGCCCGTAGAGGACTACCGGTTTTATGAGCGTTTTGTACATGACATATTTGGTGCGGGTGTGATTTTTTTTTGCATTTTCTTCTAGGGTCCGTAGTGGGTCTAACTTCCACAGATGATGCGCCTTCGCATTTCACGACTAACATTATTATCAGTTGTCAGCAAAGATCCAAGGTATCTAAGGAATCCCCATCTATCGTAACACTGCTTCCCAGGCGGGCCCTGTCGTGCCCAGTCCAACATTTGTTGCTTCATGGTTCAGGCTGGTGTACAGTTTTGTCAACTTTGCAAATGCTCGGCTGACAATGTCCATGTCATCCGCGAAACAAAAAAATTGACTGGTTCTGTTAAAAATCATACCCCGGCTGTTACACCCGTATCTCCGCATGACACCTTCTAGCGCAATGTGGAACATCTTCTCCTGAAAAAGGCGGGTCTGCTGTCTCCGCTTCCGTCTATAACGTTCCACGTTCTGGGTACCTTGCTGTAGCACGACCGCCCACGCTGTGTCCTTCTCCTCCAGAATCTGTCTGCACTCTTCGTCGAACCAATCGTTCCGTCGACTTCGTCCAACATACCCAACGTTGTTCTACGCTGCGTCGTTAATGGCTGCTTTGACTGTATTCCAGTAGTCCTCAAGTGGGGCCCCATCGAGCTCACCCTCTTCCGGCAACGCTGCCTTGAGATGCTGCACGTATGCAGTGGCGACTTCAGGTTGCTTCAGTCGCTCTAGGTCGTACTGTGGCGGTCGTTGGTACCGAACATTGTTGATGACGGATAGTTTTGGGCGCAGTTTAACCAGATAGTGGTCAGAGTCGAAGTTAGCGCCACGATATGTCCCGACGTCGTGATCTCCAGGTGTACCAAAATGGAAGGCTGTGCTGGATGTAAGTGCTGCGAATAACCTTCTTGGAGGCGGTGAAATCAATTAGTCGTAGGTCATTTTCATTCATCAGCCGGTGGGCTTAAATTCCTCCCCTTGGCCAACCTGAGTGTTCAAATCTCCTATGATGATTTTGACGTCGTGGCTTGGGCAGCTGTCGTACTCACGTTCCAGCTGCGTGTGGAATGCGTCCTTATCGTCATCAGTGCTTCCGGAGTGTGGGCTATGGACGTTGATTATGCTGAAGTTGAAGAACCGGCCTTTGATCCTCAACCTGCACATTCTCTCATCAATTGTCCACCACCCGATCATACGCTACGATTCCGAATCCACGGTCCTTGAGCACATCGGAGAGTATGCATGTGCTCCCGATGAAGTTCAGAGATTTTCAGTTTCCCGAACCGAGTTTCCAATCGCTAGTTCCTTTTCGGCGCAGTGGTATTCGCCGTTTTTTTTTCGGTTCGTACTCTCTGGCTGGTACTGGATGGCTTGCAGGGCCTGACACCAAACCCCCTAAATTTCTGGAGGACCATTCCTCCTTATTTCCGGTGGACTATGGGGGCACATATTCACCTTGAGTCTCTAGCTGGCACTCGGACGATGATCAGCCGCCCCTTACATGGAGAACAGACGCTGTTGTGGGCCGCTCCTAGCATGGAGAACAGAGGCTCAGTAAGATTTGCACCTCCAGAGAAGAGCCCTGTCAGCATACGACCATAGCTCCCACCGGGTATGATATTAGTTGCTGGGTAAGAGGCTAAGGACCGCGAAATGGGGTCTATTTTATTCCTTCAGGTACGCGAAGTACCAATGGTACGCTTTACCCGGCATTTGCCGAGCCGTCCTATCGATATACGTTTTATATAAATTCCAATCAGCACTATGATAATTAAAAGTAGAGCTGATTGGATTATTACCCTTTTGTCTGTGCTCTGGGGTCAATATGACCCCAAATTGGTTTTTGGAGCGGTTTCGAAAGATAATTTAATCATCTTTCAGGGCGTTACACAAGATTTACTATAGGTGGGCGGGTATCTTGCGGGAAGGGGTTTTTGTAAAAAATGGTTTAAAAACAGTGATCTTTTATGCTTATTTTACTATTTACTATATCTGTAACTACTATTTACTATTTACTATATCTGTAAAACCTACCCATCTTGAACTGCATCTTTTCAAAATGGTTATGCAGTAAGGTGTGTGCTTTGACAGCATGCGTGTGTGGCCAGCAGGGACTATGTCCAAGGGCTTGACGATCCCTCCCCAAGCCATCTGCGAGCTGTGGGGCTTGCCTAGGATGTGGTGGGGTTTAACAGTGGGCCCTGTTAAATTCCTATAAAAAGCTGCAGGTATCCGCAAGTAGGCCCCACCAAAACGACCGTGTGCCGCTCAAACCGCACAAGCCCAAGTCCTGGTGTTAGGTGGGACGATAAACAGCTCTGACACGACGGCCCTCCGACGAGGTTTGCGCAGGACCAATAAGCCGCCTGGAAAACCAATCATTACGAACAATACAAGAGATAATGCCCGACATCACGAACGTCCGCACTTACCGCAGTGCGAATATTGAATCCGACCACTACCTCGTTGCAGTATGCCTGCGCTCAAAACTCTCGACCGTGTACAACACGCGTCGATGTAAGACGCCGCGGCTTAACATTGAGCGGCTACAAGACGGTAGACTAGCCCAAGAATACGCGCAGCAGCTGGAAGTGGCACTCCCAACAGAAGAGCAGCTAGGCGCAGCGTCTCTTGAAGATGGCTGGAGAGATATTCTGGCACGGTGCCCTCGGATCAGAGAAACGACTGGTATGACGGCGAATGTGAGCAGTTAGTGGAAAAGAAGAATTCAGCATGGGCGAGATTGCTGCAACACCGCACGAGGGCGAACGAGGCACGATACAAACGGGCGCGGAACACACAAAACTCGATTTTCCGAAGGAAAAAGCGCCAGCAGGAAGATCGAGACCGTGAAGAGACGGAGCAACTGTATCGCGCTAATAGCACACGAAAGTTCTATGAGAAGTTGAACCGTTCATGTAAGGGCCACGAGCCACAGTCTGATATGTGTAAGGACAAAAACGGGAACCTTCTTACGAAGGAGGTGAGGTGATCCAAAGGTAGCGGCAGAACTACGAAGAGTACCTGAATGGCGATGTGACATACAACGATGGAGGTATGGAAATGAACCTGGTAGCACGTGCGCAGGACATAATTTTACCGGCTCGGATCTCCAGGAAATCCAGGAGGAGATTTACCGGCTGAAGAACAACAAAGCCCTTGGGGTTGACCAACTACCAGGCTAGAGCGCTGCACTGGCTCATTACCAAGATTTGGGAGGAGGAAATTTTGCCGCAGGAGTGGATGGAAAGTGTCGTATGTCCCATCTACAAAAAGGGCGATAAGCTGGATTGTAGCACCTACCGCACAATCACATTGCTGAACGCCGCCTACAAGGTACTCTCCCAAATTGTATGCCGTCGACTAGTACCAATTGCAAGGGAGTTCGTGGGGCAGTACCTGGCGGGTTTTATAGGCGAATGCTCGACCACGTACCAGGTGTTCGCCATTCGCCAAGTACTGCAGAAATACCGCGAACACAACGTGCCCACACATCATCTATTCATCGACTTCAAAGCCGCATATGATACAATTGATCGCGACCAGCTATGGCAGCTAATGCACGAACACGGATTTCCGGATAAACTGACACGGTTGATCAAAGCGACGATGGATCGGGTGATGTGCGTAGTTCGAGTTTCAGGGGCATTCTCGAGTCCTTTCGAAACCCGCAAAGTGATGGTCTTTCGTGTCTGCTATTCAACATCGCTTTGGAAGGGGTAATACGAATAGCATGGATTAACACGAGTGGTACAATTTTTATTAAGTCCATCCAGCTATTTGGCCTCGCCGACGACATAGATATTATGGCTCGTAACTTTGAGAAGATGGAGGAAGCCTACATCAGACTGAAGAGGGAAGCCAAGCGGATCGGACTAGTCATCAACACGTCGAAGACGAAGTACATGATAGGAAGAGGTTCAAGAAAAAATCGGAGACGCATAGTGGCTGGAAATCGTACGTACTTTGGTCTCCGCAAGACGCTCCGATCGAATAGAGTTCGCCGCCGTACCAAACTGATAATTTACAAACCGCTCATTAGACCGGTAGTCCTCTACGGACACGAGACCTTGACGATGCTCGAGGAGGACCAACGCGCACTTGGAGTTTTCGAAAAGAAAAGTGCTGCGTACGATCTATGGTGGGGGCAGATGGTGGACGGTACGTGGAGGAGGCGAATGAATCACGAGTTGCATGAGCTGCTGGGAGATCCATCCATCGTTCACACCGCGAAAATCGGACGATTGCCAGAATGTCGGACAGTAACCCGGTGAAAATGGTTCTCGACAACGATCCGACGGGCACAGAAAGGTGCGCAGCGGGCAAGGTGGATCGGTCAGGTGGACTATCCGTAGACTGCGTGGTAGGCGACGTGTAGCCATGGACCGAGCCGGATGGAGAAGACTCTTATATACCGCACAGGCCACTTCGGTCTTAGTCTGAATAAATAATAATCAATATTGCGTTCAAAGATTACGAAGAAAATGGTGATGGTAATGTTGGAAATTATTTATGATGTGTATCACACTAAGGCGAAACCAAACGATTGAATCGAGAAACGTTGATTGCGTGACGGTGAATTAATCTGGGTTTTTTTTGGAAATTATCAATCATAGTTTTCATGTGCGGTAAGCTGGATCGAATCGGATCCATAGAACCAAGTAGTGATTTACCTTATGTACCAACGTTTTATAATCAATTTAAAATACAGTCCCTTCCCGATTTTGGCAGCACGACCGGATTTTAATGTTGCCAAAATGGGGATGTTGCCAAAAACGGGAAAAAAATTTCATACAAAATTTCAATTTTTTTTTGTTTGCATGATTGAAGCTAAATACTTAGAATATGTACTACAAAGTATGCGGAGTGTGTTTAAGTGATGCACGTGCATCATAATTGTCATTTTTGCGATAATATTCATAACTCGAAAATTGTAGCTCAAACTAAATTGAAACAAACTCAAGAATGGTAATCAAACGATAATGTAAATAATTAGCCAATTTTATAATACAAATTTAATAATAAATAATATTTGAAATTAATAATAGCGTCGGCCATGTCCTTACAAAAAAAATGTAGTGATAAAAAAACGTTTATATAGTAGTCCATTGAAGTGCTGACTTCAATCTGACATCTCATATAAATTTTAGTCCACCGAAAATGTTTGTTTTTATCATAATTCACTATATGAATCAAATAGCCATCCGACGGATACAAGATGACTAAATGTGCTACAAATTTCGGATTCATATAGAATGGATTTTGATAGAGGCAAACTTTCTTGTGGTCGGTGTGATTGAGAGTAAAGTTCTGTGCACAATTTTTGCTGACATTATGGAAAAAAGAACGCAAGGCATAAGACGTCCCATTGTTGTAGAAAATGGTAACGGAAATCTGCATTCTGGACATTTGTAAAGCGTAGTGCGAGTATGGGTTAACTACACTCGACTCATTAAAACCAAATCCCTTTGCACAAATCGGTCTCCTACCACTCAAACCAGGAATATTTCAGGCGGCAATGATTGATCCATGAGCACTATGTGCACCTCGCACTACGAGTGATAGTGTGGCCAAGTGGAAGCTGGAGGACCATTTGCGGCATGCCACCTCTGACACTCGATAGCAGTCAACCTACTGGTGCTCGCTGCAGGTCATCGCACTCCAGTTCTCTATGCACTACTTTCATTATTATAACTTTTTAAAGATGGAAGAATCCTACATCAGACCGAAGAAGGAAGCAAAGCAGATCGGACTAGTGATTAATACGTTTAAGACGAAGTAGGCTCAAGAGAAGACAACGGCTATTCGACAAAATCAAGGTGGTTCTTCAAGGTACGATATCAGCAGACAAATTCGAAGACGCAACGTGTCAGGAAAGCGTAAGTACGAGATCTGTACTATGCTTGTGAGGGCCCCAGCGCACTTGGAATAAAATGGTTCTCTACAACGATCCGACAGGCACAAGAAAGCGAGGTATGCAGCGATCAAGGTGGATCGATCAGGTGGAAGACGATTTACGGACCCTCCGTAGACTGCGTGACAGCTAACGTACAGCAGTGGACGGAGACGACTGTTATGTACCGTAGAGGCCACTCCGGCCTTAGGCTGAATACATAATAATAAAACCAAATGTGACGCATCACTCACCTATCGAAGCAGCTAAAATTACACCAGCGATCTCATGGGAACTTCACAGGAGCCACTTCTGATACTTCACCATAAAAAACACTCGAGAGCAGAAATTGGAAGTGTGAGTGAGCATTGTGAGCATTGATCTATTGCAATCTTTGCTACATCCATAGCCAATGAGTGAGCTGCCTCACTCAGATGGATGCCAAAAACGAGTAGGAGCGATCGTTGGCTCCATTGGTGAGTGTTAAAGACCATTAAACGGTAAATCATCTAACGTCCAATTTCAAAGATCTTAGGAAGCTCATAACTTTCCCGCGGAAGAGCATCAAGTTGGCTTAGATTAACCCCATGTTTTCTCATGATCTGATTTTTTTCAATGGCTGCTTGAGAGCCTTACGATTACATGTTACCAAACTCTTACAATTACTGTTGAACTGTTGGCAAGCATGCTGGAATCAAAAGGCTCGTTATGCAATTGACACATTAGGAAAATTGATAAGCCAACAGTGTTCTGATATTAACCGCTAGATAAGTTTGTGTAAAATTCAAACAATAAAATTCTTTGAAATAAAATTGTTGCTTATTTTCTATATGGAAATTCAGCAGAAAGACGGATAAAATGATAAAATGACAGTTTCTCGGCGCGTAATGAGCAAAAGGACTTGATGGCTAAACAGCGCACTTGGAAAATCGAATGTGCCAATCACTAGCAATTAAACCTACTGGGATTGCTTGTTCCTGGATCACTCATGCAGTATCGGTTGCATTGTGATGTAAACAGCGGGCTTCGCTTAATAGATGTTGTACTATGTACAACGGTGTGAATCAGCTTATCGACGACATAATCAGTGAGAAGGCAAAAAATACGACATTCTACGGTGGGCTGGTTAGATTAGGGTAGTGTGAATAGGGACATGGAAAACGTGAATAAAAAGAGCAGAAAAGTTTCAATAGACATTGTTTGTAATGAGCGGTAATACGAGTGGTAGTTCATTAATTCAGTGGAAGTGCCCACTATTCGTACAGAGCCCATAATACGCATATAAACCCTAATGACATTCATTTTTGGTTTTGTTTATCCTATTAGATATTAATAGAAAGGTTTTAGCTCTAAAAAGTAATAAAAAAAATATTTTCGAGGTTGTTGCCAAAATCGGGAAGAAAATGTTGCCAAAAACGGGTGTTGCCAAAATCGGGGGTAGACAAAAACGGGTGTTGCCAAAATCGGGATGGGACTGTAATGGAATTGTTCCCGTTTCTATCTAACCGAACGTCCCGTGTTCACCAATCAAATAGCGTCAATCGCGTGCTAACATGTGTGCTCGCTGCTATATCGCTGAATAAAACATTAAATCTGGACAAGCACAGTGTCGAAAGATGCAGTATGGGCCAGTTTTGTGGATAGTTAAATTTCTCACAGAAAATTTGGAAACTATGTCAAATGAGAAGCCACCTGCACTTTAAATTAAAATTATTTGTTTATTCGTCAGAAATTGTATCTCGTCTTATTGTCTCAGTCGATTCTTTGGCTTATTTAAGGTCAACTTTCCCAAAGAACCCATATTTTTGCCTCTAACTATTTTTACAATCGACAAAACTGAAAAAGTACTGCACGTGTGAACCGGTCTGAAAAATTCAAAATCGGTCCAATCTTTAGGTAAATTTTTGTTTTAAATTTTAAAAATATATTCCTTTCGTTATTAAATAAGCCAAAGAATCGATTGAGCGAATATTTTTTTGACGGGAAAGGTCAATTGTCAATCAGTCACAAAAGCTAATTTCTCAGCACATTGCATTTTTTGCAAAAATGACCAATATTCGTGGTGCAGCGACGCTCGTTATTAAGAAAATGATCTTTACCTATGCGAGGAAACACAACCGCCACTAATTCCAAAATTATGTTGACAGAAATGGAAGCAGAATACGCAGATTTGCTGTGTTATTGCGAAGTTCGTTGGTTAACCCGTGGTACCTTGCTTGAGAGATTTTATTCCCTTCGAAAGGAAATCACACTACTTTTACAAAATAAAGCAAAACCAATGCCCAAGCTGCATGATCCTGAATGGGTATGGGTGAGTAGCGTGGCCTTTATAATAGATGTCACCAAACATCTGAATTACTTGAACATGAAGCTGCAAGGCAAGCATCAGCACGTCAAAATTTTATTATCCAACATGCAAACTATTGAAACGAAATAGAATCAATTTGGCACAATTGTTTTGCAAAACTAAATGTCATTGTGAAAAAAAAAGGAATTTTATTTTGGTTATTTCGAAAATGTATAAAAATATGTACCGAATACTTTCTGGCCCGCCAGCAAGTGGCCATTCTGAAAATTGGTTCGTAGCTTGAAAAGGTTGGGCAGGCCTGATTTAGTATATTCAGTGATACTAGCGTTTCATGCTGTAAATATTAGACATAGAGCAATGTTATATTAGACAAAGTATCTTAGCCAGAGGTCCACTATACAACACATTTCGGAATTCCGCCTCTGGAATGAGTTATTGGCTGAATACTGAATGATGATGAAATGATAAACTCAATTCCTGGATATGACATAAAAGACATTTACTGTAACAATCGAGGTAACAATAGATCTTCGAAATTCATTGTCGCATAATTTTCAGCAACAATAGGTACAGGGGATGGACAAAATAATTAGGATAGGCAAATTTTGGGTAAAATTAGATGTGTTGTAACTATCTTAGTTATCATCCGATTTTGACAATTCAGGCATGCCCGAGCTAGAAAATTAATGTAGTTTGACGGTATGTCCATGGAACCGACTATGGCCACCGGATTCCGGAGATATTCCGGGTTTTTTGGAGGAAGGTTCAAAACCGAAAATTTGAGGTAAATATTAGGAAAAGTTGTGGTTAAAAATTGAATAATATTAGTAACCACAAATGAAGTAGGGCTCTTGCTGATTGGAACCATATATTGATATTTGGAATCGGACCAGAATCAAGTGAGATATGGCCATTTCTTTATAATCGGTTCCGATCGATACTTATCAAAGGGGTCAGGCCACAACTTTATTTGAATCTCGCTTTTTGTTAGATGGTCCACTATGATTTTATTCTAGAAGGCCTCTAATGTGTCAAGAATGGAAAACCAATTGAATAAATGGATCCTGGAGTTGCTGGGATGTCTCCGGGGAACCTGTGAATGGGGACATTTAAGTTTTAGCACCAAAATCAGTCATTCGACGGCTCTTTTTTCATGGTTTTCGATCAGGAAGCGAAGTATGAATATGAAATGGTCCATTGACGGCTCTGACCGCTTCCAGGATCTACGGATTGGCCCCAGGGAACCTGTTGAAGGGGACATTTTAGTTTTATCACCAAAACCAGTCGTTCGACGGCTCTTTTTTTCATGGTTTTCGAACAGGAAACGAAGTATGAATACAAAATGGTCCATTGACGGCTCTGTCCGCTTCCAGGATCTACGGATTGGCCCCGGGGAACCTGTTGAAGGGGACATTTTAGTTTTACCACCAAAACGAGTCGTTCGACGGCTCTTTTTTCATGGTTTTCGATCAGGAAGCGAAGTATGAATATAAAATGATCCATTGTCGGCTCTGTCCGCTTCCAGGATCTACGGATTAACTCATTAAAACCAAATCCCTTTGCACAAATCGGTCTCCTACCACTCAAACCAGGAATATTTCAGGCGGCAATGATTGATCCATGAGCACTATGTGCACCTCGCACTACGAGTGATAGTGTGGCCAAGTGGAAGCTGGAGGACCATTTGCGGCATGCCACCTCTGACACTCGATAGCAGTCAACCTACTGGTGCTCGCTGCAGGTCATCGCACTCCAGTTCTCTATGCACTACTTTCATTATTATAACTTTTTAAAGATGGAAGAATCCTACATCAGACCGAAGAAGGAAGCAAAGCAGATCGGACTAGTGATTAATACGTTTAAGACGAAGTAGGCTCAAGAGAAGACAACGGCTATTCGACAAAATCAAGGTGGTTCTTCAAGGTACGATATCAGCAGACAAATTCGAAGACGCAACGTGTCAGGAAAGCGTAAGTACGAGATCTGTACTATGCTTGTGAGGGCCCCAGCGCACTTGGAATAAAAATGGTTCTCTACAACGATCCGACAGGCACAAGAAAGCGAGGTATGCAGCGATCAAGGTGGATCGATCAGGTGGAAGACGATTTACGGACCCTCCGTAGACTGCGTGACAGCTAACGTACAGCAGTGGACGGAGACGACTGTTATGTACCGTAGAGGCCACTCCGGCCTTAGGCTGAATACATAATAATAAAACCAAATGTGACGCATCACTCACCTATCGAAGCAGCTAAAATTACACCAGCGATCTCATGGGAACTTCACAGGAGCCACTTCTGATACTTCACCATAAAAAAAAACACTCGAGAGCAGAAATTGGAAGTGTGAGTGAGCATTGTGAGCATTGATCTATTGCAATCTATGCTACATCCATAGCCAATAAGTGAACTGCCTCACTCAGATGGATGCCAAAAAACGAGTAGGAGCGATCGTTGGCTCCATTGGTGAGTGTTAAAGACCATTAAACGGTAAATCATCTAACGTCCAATTTCAAAGATCTTAGGAAGCTCATAACTTGCCCCGCGGAAGAGCATCAAGTTGGCTTAGATTAACCCGATCTTTTCTCATGATCTGATTTTTTTCAATGCCTGCTTGAGAGCCTTACGATTACATGTTACCAAACTCTTACAATTACTGTTGAACTGTTGGCAAGCATGCTGGAATCAAAAGGCTCGTTATGCAATTGACACATTAGGAAAATTGATAAGCCAACAGTGTTCTGATATTAACCGCTAGATAAGTTTGTGTAAAATTCAAACAATAAAATTCTTTGAAATAAAATTGTTGCTTATTTTCTATATGGAAATTCAGCAGAAAGACGGATAAAATGATAAAATGACAGTTTCTCGGCGCGTAATGAGCAAAAGGACTTGATGGCTAAACAGCGCACTTGGAAAATCGAATGTGCCAATCACTAGCAATTAAACCTACTGGGATTGCTTGTTCCTGGATCACTCATGCAGTATCAGTTGCATTGTGATGTAAACAGCGGGCTTCGCTTAATAGATGTTGTACTATGTACAACGGTGTGAATCAACTTATCGACGACATAATCAGTGAGAAGGCAAAAAATACGACATTCTACGGTGGGCTGGTTAGATTAGGGTAGTGTGAATAGGGACATGGAAAACGTGAATAAAAAGAGCAGAAAAGTTTCAATAGACATTGTTTGTAATGAGCGGTAATACGAGTGGTAGTTCATTAATTCAGTGGAAGTGCCCACTATTCGTACAGAGCCCATAATACGCATATAAACCCTAATGACATTCATTTTTGGTTTTGTTTATCCTATTAGATATTAATAGAAAGGTTTTAGCTCTAAGAAGTAATAAAAAATATTTTCGAGGTTGTTGCCAAAATCGGGAGGAAAATGTTGCCAAAACGGGTGTTGCCAAAATCGGGGGTAGACAAAAACGGGTGTTGCCAAAATCGGGATGGGACTGTAATGGAATTGTTCCCGTTTCTATCTAACCGAACGTCCCGTGTTCACCAATCAAATAGCGTCAATCGCGTGCTAACATGTGTGCTCGCTGCTATATCGCTGAATAAAACATTAAATCTGGACAAGCACAGTGTCGAAAGATGCAGTATGGGCCAGTTTTGTGGATAGTTAAATTTCTCACAGAAAATTTGGAAACTATGTCAAATGAGAAGCCACCTGCACTTTAAATTAAAATTATTTGTTTATTCGTCAGAAATTGTATCTCGTCTTATTGTCTCAGTCGATTCTTTGGCTTATTTAAGGTCAACTTTCCCAAAGAACCCATATTTTTGCCTCTAACTATTTTTACAATCGACAAAACTGAAAAAGTACTGCACGTGTGAACCGGTCTGAAAAATTCAAAATCGGTCCAATCTTTAGGTAAATTTTTGTTTTAAATTTTAAAAATATATTCCTTTCGTTATTAAATAACCAAAGAATCGATTGAGAGAATAAAAATTTTGACGGGAAAGGTCAGTTGCCAGTCAGTCACAAAAGTTAATTTGTGATACTTCTCAGCACATTACATTTTTCACTAAAAAATATCTGCAAAAATGACCAATATTCGTGGTGCAGCGACACCGTTATTAAGAAAATCATCTTTACCTACGCGAGGAAACTCAACCGCCACTAAATTCAAAATTATGTTGACAGAAATAGAAGCAGAATACGCAGATTTGCTGTGTTATTGCGAAATTCGTTGGTTAACCCGTGGTACCTTGCTTGAGAGATTTTATTCCCTTCGAAAGGAAATCACACTACTTTTACAAAATAAAGCAAAACCAATGCCCAAGCTGCATGATCCTGAATGGGTATGGGTGAGTAGCGTGGCCTTTATAATAGATGTCACCAAACATCTGAATTACTTGAACATGAAGCTGCAAGGAAATCATCAGCACGTCGAACTTTTATTATCCAATATGCAAACTATTGAAACGAAATAGAAACAATTTGGCACAATTTGTTTTGTAAAACTAAATGTCATTGTGAAAAAAAAGGAATTTTACTTTGGCTATTTCGAAAATGTATAAGAATATGTACCGAATACTTTCTGGCCCGCCAGCAAGTGGCCATTCTGAAAATTGGTTCGTAGCTTGAAAAGGTTGGGCAGGCCTGATTTAGTATATTCAGTGATACTAGCGTTTCATGCTGTAAATATTAGACATAGAGCAATGTTATATTAGACAAAGTATCTTAGCCAGAGGTCCACTATACAACACATTTCGGAATTCTGCCTCTGGAATGAGTTATTGGCTGAATACTGAATGATGATGAAATGATAAATTAAATTCCTGGATATGACATGAAAGACAACTACTGTAACCATCGAGGTAACAATAGATCTCCGAAATTCATTGTCGCATAATTTTCAGCAACAATAGGTACAGGGGATGGACAAAATAATTAGGATAGGCAAATTTTGGGTAAAATTAGATGTGTTGTAACTATCTTAGTTATCATCCGATTTTGACAATTCAGGCATGCCCGAGCTAGAAAATTAATGTAGTTTGACGGTATGTCCATGGAACCGACTATGGCCACCGGATTCCGGAGATATTCCGGGTTTTTTGGAGGAAGGTTCAAAACCGAAAATTTGAGGTAAATATTAGGAAAAGTTGTGGTTAAAAATTGAATAATATTAGTAACCACAAATGAAGTAGGGCTCTTGCTGATTGGAACCATATATTGATATTTGGAATCGGACCAGAATCAAGTGAGATATGGCCATTTCTTTATAATCGGTTCCGATCGATACTTATCAAAGGGGTCAGGCCACAACTTTATTTGAATCTCGCTTTTTGTTAGATGGTCCACTATGATTTTATTCTAGAAGGCCTCTAATGTGTCAAGAATGGAAAACCAATTGAATAAATGGATCCTGGAGTTGCTGGGATGTCTCCGGGGAACCTGTGAATGGGGACATTTAAGTTTTAGCACCAAAATCAGTCATTCGACGGCTCTTTTTTCATGGTTTTCGATCAGGAAGCGAAGTATGAATATGAAATGGTCCATTGACGGCTCTGACCGCTTCCAGGATCTACGGATTGGCCCCAGGAACCTGTTGAAGGGACATTTTAGTTTATCACCAAAACCAGTCGTTCGACGGCTCTTTTTTTCATGGTTTTCGAACAGGAAACGAAGTATGAATACAAAATGGTCCATTGACGGCTCTGTCCGCTTCCAGGATCTACGGATTGGCCCCGGGGAACCTGTTGAAGGGGACATTTTAGTTTTACCACCAAAACGAGTCGTTCGACGGCTCTTTTTTCATGGTTTTCGATCAGGAAGCGAAGTATGAATATAAAATGATCCATTGTCGGCTCTGTCCGCTTCCAGGATCTACGGATTGGCCCCGGGGAACCTGTGGAAAGGTTTTAGTGCTAAAACTAAAATGTCCTCATTCACAGGTTCCTCGAAGGCAATCAGTAGGTCCTGGAAGCGGACAGAGCCAACAATGGACCATTTTATATTAATACTTTGCTTCCTGATCGAAAACCATTAAAAAAAAAAAAAGCCGCCGATTGACTGGTTTTGGTGCTAAAAATAAAATGTCCTCTTCCACAAGTTCTTCAGAGGCAACCAGTAGGTCCTGGAAGCGGTCAGAGCCGTCAATGGACCATTTTATATTCATACTTCGCTTCCTGATCGAAAACCATGAAAAAAAAGCCGTCGAATGACTGGTTTTGGTGGTAAAACTAAAATGTCCCCCCTAAGTGATGAACTTTGTCAAACTTAAAAATCACTATAATAAAGTCCAAAACAAAAAAAAACTAAAATGTCCCCTTGCACAGGTTCCCCGCGAAAAATCCGTAGGTCTTGAAAGCGGTCAGAGCCGTCAATGGATTATTTTATATTCATACTTCGCTTCCTGATCGAAAACCATGAAAAAAGAGCCGTCGAACGACTGGTTTTGGTGGTAAAATTAAAATGTCCCCTTCCACAGGTTCCCCCGGGCCTATCCGTAGGTCCTGGAAGTGGTCAGAACCTTCAATTGACCATTGAGATTCTCACGCCCGAATGTGTGAGTGGCGATAAAAGGAAAACAAACACTCCTAGATGGTGCTACTCAGCAAAGTTTGGGTAAAAATGAGTATATTTCCATATATTTTTTGACTCCTTCGCAACCATCGTGATGACTCGATCAATTTTGAGGTTATGAGCAGAAGGAAAACAAACATGTATTTACACATGCCGAATTGCACATCAGTGTGCGAGCGTTAAACGTCACTCATCTCTATTTTATATTCATACTTCGCTTCCTGATCGAAAACTATGAAAAAAGAGCCGTCGAACGACTGGTTTTGGTGGTAAAACTAAAATGTCCCCTTCCACAGGTTCCCCGGGGCCAATCCGTAGGTCCTGGAAGCGGTCAGAACCGTAAATTGACCATTTTATATTCATACTTCGCTTCCTGATCGAAAACCATGAAAAAAGAGCCGTCGAACGACTGATTTCTTTTTGGTAAAACTAAAATGTCCCCTTCCACACATTCCACGGGGCCAATCCGTAGATCCCGGAAGCGGTCAGAGCCGTCAATAGACCATTTTATATTCATACTTCGCTTCCTGATCGAAAACCATGAAAAAAGAGCCGTCGAATGACTGATTTTGGTGCTAAAACTTAAATGTCCCCATTCACGGGTTCCCCGGGGACATCCCAGCAACTCCAGGATCCGTTTATTCAATTGGTTTTTCATTCTTGACACATTAGAGGCCTTCTAGAATAAAATCATAATGGACCATCTAAAAAAAAGCGAGATTCAAATGAATTTGTGACCCTTTGATATGTATCGATCGGAACCGATTTTAAAGAAATGGCCATCTCACTTGATTCTGGTCCGATTCCAAATCTCAATATATGGTTCCAATCAGCAAGAGCCCTATTTCATTTGTGGTTACTAATATTTTTCAATTTTTAACCACAACTTCTCCTAATATCCACCTCAAACTTACGGTTTTGAACCTACCTCCGAAAAACCTGTAATATCTCCGGAATCCGGTGGCCATAGTCGGTTCTATGGACATACCGTTAAACTGCATCAATTTTTTAGTTCAGGCTTGCTTGAATTGTCAAAATCGGATGATAACTAAGGTAGTTACAACACATCTAATTTTACCCAAAATTGGCCTATCCTAATTATTTTGTCCGTCCCCTGTATACTATTACGATAATTAGCTCAAGAAAACGTTATTTTGAAAGTGTTTACAATTTCTTAGTAAAAGACGTTGGAAGGCTTATTCGTTGCATATTTGTTTTGGATGCTATTATACTCAAGTAAAGTCCACATTATCGCAATAATAGGCCATACACAAATAGGTTGTTTAACACCATTAATTATTTGCACAAACAATAATTTGCTACAGCGAGTGGTGGAGACAATACGACTGACCATATCTTTTTGATGTCAGGTTCATCACAAATTCAGATGAGATATAATCAAACTATATCTCCCATCATCTTTCCCGTCTCTCCCACCAGACCCAAAAAGTCACTACTTTCCTCGAAATCCATTAAGCTCATCTAGCCATCTACTTTAATTAAATTGGTCCTCTTCTATCTGACGGCTAATGGATGCAGGCGCGGACGAGGCGGCCGTTTTCATGATCCCACAAAAGGTACAATCCAATTTCAAAGACACTAAACGAATCAAATAATCTGGAGTAGTTAGAAGTGATTCCGGTGCCTCTGGCCAGGCTGTGAAGGTGCCATGAGTTATGTTTATGGGATTTCTAGCTTTGGCTCAAGCCGGTATACAACTAAGAGCTTTTGCGGACTATGGCGGGTGTGTGCATTAGCCGGACATCATCATCATCAATTTTTGAGAAGTGGCTAATGGAAGCCATGCAATCATAGTTTTGAAGAATGAAGCTTTTGTAGTTTTCGGATTTTTTGATTGTTATTTTTTTCCTGGTTTGCGACTTGAATTAAACAAATCGCTCCATGTATAGAAAAATTATTATTATCATTAAAACCGCTTACTCCCCACTTGTCATGAAATTGGTTAGTACCAAGATGAATACACCACTGTGTATTCATCTTGGTTAGTACCATATCATTAATTCCACCATTTGATTGTAACTTTACAGATGGGTATTTCGATCTTAAAATGAAGGCCATCTCTAGTGTCCCATACATTTTTTGACTTAGGTTGAAGTAGAAATACGCATCTGTAGCGATAACTCTCCTTATGACAAGTGAAGATATTTCACTAACAGCTCCAAATAATTAATTTCTTTTTTTCTGCTAACAACTATTGATCCTTATAGTTAGAAAGATACAAATATTTGTTAAAAATGTGAATCGTCCCTCCGATGTATGATTAATTTTATTTGTCATACGCGATTTTATTTTTTTTTTCAAATTTTAAACGAATGAATGTAATTAAAAAGTTGTAACAATTCGATAGCTTCTATCCAGTTTGGAAATCAACTACGTTTTTTCGAAAGTTATAAACCATTATGTTAAGGACCAAGGTAATCTGCAAGCGCCGTGCGCCGTGGAGGCAACTGAAGAGCGTACGCTCTGTCCAGCAAAAACTCAACATGCAGTTTACATTTCGTACTCACCGTTCAGTAGCCAAGAGGCACAAACATATCATCTCATTTCTGTCAGATACAGAAGTTTGTCATAATTCTCACAACACTCGTCAAATCTACCCACCGACTTATCTACATATGCATTGCAGTAATCTCACTTCGTTGACCCAGTTACACGTAAGTGTTCTACACACCCTCAACCAGCGTAGATTAATCGCCACGGTGTCATCTGTGAAATAAATTTATTCACCTCACGGTTGCAAACGAAGTCCGTTTTGCGCGGCGACCACGTTGGCTGAGTGCAATTTATTCACATGGCAAAGGTAAGTTGTGGTACCGGGCATACTGACTACGTAAGAAGTACTCACCATCCAAGTCAGCGTAGCAGCTAAAGCCACTACTGCTGTCCTAATCCACGGGAAGCACTCACGAAATAAAATGCAAACCTTTGCATTCGCGTACATGGTTCAATTTAGTGGCGAGCGGCGACACAATCCTGTAATTGCTGGAAATGTGACAGCACAGGTCGCCGCAACCAGTAAACCGTAGGAAGTCATCCTTCATATCATTGCAATGGGTCACCCGTGTCGTATGAATGTGTCCCGCCAGAAACGGTGGCGGACGTAGAAGAATCCTGAAAAGGCAATCCAGTTCAGCAGAAGCAGCAACATCATACCAGGATGCCGCCCACTTACTTGGTATAGGCACCTGGGGGATGATTGGATGATATGCGTCTTCACGACGGGTCAAATGTACATTCGAAGTCTACAAATGTTTTTTGTAAATTCTCGTATTGCTTAGTTTTATTTCCAGTCTAACGATTCTATAGAACATAGGTAACTTTGAATACGAAATTTCTGAAAATGGCGACGGTTCTTTCCATGGCGGAAGTGCATTATACCTCATAAATCCCTACTAACAATAGTAGTCGGGGTTGTCGTTGCCTTGGTCGTTGTCACGATTGTTGACTTATGCATCGGCAAGCAAGGGCAAAACGAAACTAATGCCTTTTTGGGAGTAGTAAATTTATTTACCATTTCCTCTTGTGTATGCGATCCGGTTCTACCAAGCGTGTGGGAGACTCATCGAGTATCGCCATTTTCCGCTAGTTGCGCGCGATGAATAGACCCCACAGTTTTAACTGTTCCTGAAATGGTGGTCACTGAATCATTGTTACTTCCGGTACGTTTACTTGGTTCACTTCGATTCTTTTTTTTACTAGAGTTCCATTCTACAACTAGGAAGTTTCCGTCCCGCAGTATTTTTTTTAGGTTTTGTAGTCAGTAACTAAATAGCGAGCACGTCCATACGAATTGACTCCGTTTTATTATGGCGGACGATTCTCACATCAACTTTCCTATGCAAGGATATCCTACTTATAATCTGGCTCAGTATTGCACAGATCTAATTTTCTTAAGCTTTCGGGATCCTTGACTACTTGTTATTGAAATCCAGCGTGGCTGTTTATTCATATTTACTCCTTTTTTTATTCGAGAATACTATAAGTTTTTCAAAAAAATCCCCTGAACCCAAAAAATGGTCGAAACGTTGGTTAAAAGTCACATTCATCATATATGGCTATTTATGTAGACGAATTACTAGAAGGAATCAATTTTGGCTGTTCCGCCTTTTTCAAATGTAGGTCTAGGACTGAAGATTTTCAATCGCGATGTTCTTTAATCGTATCTGCTTTAAGTGTATTTCATTGTATTTTTCATGATTTATGCATAAGGTTTTCTAAGCTTTGCAGTTTTTAACCACTTTATTTTGTATGATATGCGGAAAGCTTCTAAATCGCTTCTAAATAAAAGGACCGAACTTTCGTTTTAATTCCATGATAATTGTATGATATTCCGATTTTTTAGAGCATTTCAAAGGTTGTGCACTAAGTAAGTATGAGCTAACAGGGAAAGGAGGAGGTCTGTTATTTTCTCATGTCCCATATAAATTAAAAACATTATTAAAATGAAAAAAAAATCTTACATGGTGAGATGGGGACTGGGGAGTTGAAAATCCAAGGAAAATCACACACTTAATGATCGTAGAAACGAAGATGGCTTGTTGAAAATGTTGTGAAAATAATTTAAAAAAAAGGAGAACCAGAAGGTGTTTTTGAAGTAGTATTTAATGAACGACACATGAAAACCAGGGAAACCAGGTAAACTTGATACTGTCCTTCCAGTCGAAATCAGAGAAGAGAATTTTATTCCATTTTTGGATGTCTTAACTGGATCGCGAGTAGTGTGCATCTATGCCTTAGCCGTGCTCCATCATGCGCACTTCTCGCGAAGTAGTTGCAACATCCGAAAAGGGGGGGAAAACGACTGTCTCTAGAGCTTGCTTCGCTTTAAACCATAGACCAAAATAATCATGGCGACTAGAGGTTAGAAAATTACGTAATTTAAGGACGATCGGTGATGTCGCGTCGTGAACGGTCTACCGTAGCGTCGTGTTTGAATCATGGTTCGTCAGGAAGCATCTTTCGGATATGGGGGCAGCCGGGACTATGTCCAAGGGCTTGACGATCCCTCCCCAGGCCATCTGCGAGTTGTGGCGCCTGCCTAGGATGTGGTGCGGTTTGACAGTGGGCCCTGTTAAACCTCTATAAAAAGCTGCATGTATCCGCAAGTAGGCTCCGCCAAAGCGACCGTGTGCCGCTCAAAGCGCACAAGTCCAAGTCCTGGTGTTAGGTGGGACGCTTAACAGCCCTGACACGACGGCCCTCCGACGAGACAGGAGGTTTGCGCAGGCCCAATAAGCCGCCTTTAAAAACAACTATTACGAACGACATAGAAGATAATACGACTCGATACAATCGGCAACGACCTAGGCGACGAATAAAGGATCACGATTGGAAGCTTGGAACATGGAACTGCAAGTCGCTAGGCTTCGCAGGTTGCGACAGGATAATCTACGATGAATTACATCCCCGCAACTTCGATGTCGTAGCGCTGCAGAAAATCTGCTGGACAGGACAGAAAGTGTGGAAAAGCGGGCATCGAGCGGCTACCTTCTACCAAAGCTGTGGCACCACCAACGAGCTGGGAACCGGCCTCATAATGCTGGGAAAGATGCGCCGACGCGTGATTGGGTGGCAGCCAATCAACGCAAGGATGTGCAAGCTGAGGATAAAAGGTCGTTTCTTCAACTATAGCACCATCAACATGCACTGCATGAAGGGAGATCCGACGACGAGAAAGAAGCGTTCTATGCGCAGCTGGAGCAGACATACGATGGATGCCCACTGCGGGACGTCAACATCGTCATCGGTGACATGAACGCATAGGTAGGAAAGGAGGAAATGTATAGACCGGTCATCGGACCGGATAGTCTGCATACCGTATCGAACGACAACGGCCAACGATGCATAAACTTTGCAGCCTCCCACGGAATAGTAGTCCGAAGCACTTTCTTCCCCGCAAGAACATCCACAAGGCCACATGGAAATCACCTAATCAAGTAACGGAAAACCAAATCGACCACGTTCTTATCGACGGTAAGTTCTTCTCCGACATCACGAACGTCCGCACTTACCGCAGTGCGAATATTGAATCCGACCACTACCTCGTTGTAGTATGTCTGCGCTCAAAACTCTCGACGGTGATCAACACGCGTCGGAGTCGTCCGCCGCGGCTAAACATTGGGCGGCTACAAGACGGTAGACTAGCCCAAGACTAGGCGCAGCAGCTGGAAGTGGCACTCCCAACGGAAGAGCAGCTAGGCGCAGCGTCTCTTGAAGATGGCTGGAGAGATATTCGATCCGCCATTGGAAGCACCGCAACCGCTGCACTAGGCACGGTGGCTCCGGATCAGAGAAACGACTGGTATGACGGCGAATGTGAGCAGTTAGTTGAGGAGAAGAATGCACCATGGGCGAGATTGCTGCAACACCGCACGAGGGTGAACGAGGCACGATACAAACGGGCGCGGAACAGACAAAACTCGATTTTCCGGAGGAAAAAGCGCCAGCAGGAAGATCGAGACCGTGAGGAGACGGAGGAGCTGTACCGCGCTAATAACGCACGAAAGTTCTATGAGAAGTTGAACCGTTCACGTAAGGGCCACGTGCCACAACCCGATATGTGCAAGGACATAAACGGGAACCTTCTTACAAACGAGCGTGAGGTGATCCAAAGGTGGCGGCAGCGATATGGCAGACAACGGTGGCGGTATGGTAATGAACCTAGGAGCACGCACGCAGGACATGCGACTTCCGGCTCCGAATCTCCAGGAAATCCAGGAGGAGATCGGCCGGCTGAAAAACAACAAAGCCCCTGGAGTTGACCAACTACCAGGAGAGCTGTTTAAACACGGTGGTGAAGCACTGGCTAGAGCGCTGCACTGGGTGATTACCAAGGTTTGGGAGGATGAGGTTCTGCCGCAGGAGTGGATGGAAGGTGTCGTGTGTCCCATCTACAAAAAGGGCGATAAGCTGGATTGCAGCAACTACAGCGCAATCACATTGCTGAACGCCGCCTACAAGGTACTCTCCTAAATTTTAAGCCGCCGACTAACACCAATTGCAAGAGAGTTCGTGGGGCAGTACCAGGCGGGATTTATGGGTGAACGCTCTACCACAGACCTGGTGTTCGCCATACGTCAGGTATTGCAGAAATGCCGCAAATACAATGTGCCCACACATCATCTATTTATCGACTTCAAAGTCGCATATGATACAATCGATAGGGACCAGCTATGGCAGCTAATGCACGAAAACGGATTTCCGGATAAACTGATACGGTTGCCTGTCATAAGACGAGTTTAAACAATCCCATTGAATTCCACCACTTAATTAAGTGGTGGAATTCAATGGGATTGTTTAAACTCGTCTTATGACAGGTGAAAACATTCCACTAAAAAGCTCAAAATAATTTTCTTATCAAAATGATACGGTTGATCAAGGCGACGATGGATCGGGTGATGTGCGTAGTTCGAGTTTCAGGGGCATTCTCGAGTCCCTTCAAAACGCGTAGAGGGTTACGGAAAGGTGATGGTCTTTCGTGTCTGCTATTCAACATCGCTTTGGAGGGAGTAATACGAAGGGCAGGGATTGACACGAATGGTACGATTTTTAAGAAGTCCGTCCAGTTATTTGGTTTCGCCGACGACATTGATATCATGGCACGTAACTTTGAGAGGATGGAGGAAGCCTACATCAGACTGAAAAGCGAAGCTAAACGGATTGGACTAGTCATCAACACGTCGAAGACGAAGTACATGATAGGAAGAGGCTCAAGAGAGGTCAATGTAAGCCACCCACCACGAGTTTCTATCGGTGGTGACGGAATCGAGGTGGTTGAAGAATTTGTGTACTTGGGCTCACTTGTGACTGCCGATAACAATACCAGCAGAGAAATTCGGAGGCGCATAGTGGCTGGAAATCGTTCGTATTTTGGACTCCGATCGAATAGAGTTCGCCGCTGTACCAAACTGACTATCTACAAAACGCTTATAAGACCGGTAGTTCTCTACGGACAAGAGACCTGGACGATGCTCGTGGAGGACCAACGCGCACTGGGAGTTTTTGTAAGGAAAGTGTTGCGTACCATACCATACCATACCATACGTATCATACCATACCCAGGCGGAATTAATTCTCTGAAACAGTGACTCTTCAATAGAGCATTATGGCTTTCCTTTGCTAATCCTTATCGTATAAGCAAGAATATACACCTGGAATCGGAACCCATCGGGAATATATTAAGATCCAAGTACTAGAAATTTATTTGATGCAGCGATCTGTAGTGCTGCATTCCAGACAGCACCAGTACCGAGTGAACATTCTCTCAACAGATTGGTGGACTAACCTCATCACCTATGATTTGGTTAGACTAAGGAATTTAGTCTAAACTGTGAGTCATAAAATATTCATATAACTGGGTGCTCCGGATCTTCAAAACAGAAGTTTTGTTGATAATGCTAGATTAAACATAAGTACAGGTAGACATCAAAAATGCTCTCAGATTCTCTACTATGGACAACTGTGACTCTGTAAGAACTTTAAGGATTGAACGAAATAATGTTCTGGTCAATTCGATGACCTCCTTGAATCCCAATTTAATTCCAGGATTTAAAGGCGTTCTCAAATATTGTAAGGCGATACAGTGATCGTTCGCTAATTGCCGAATGCCGTTCGCTAATTGGGGCGTTTTGACAAGCGTCAATGTTGTTTACTTTTTGCATTGAACAAAGGAAAATTTTACACGCCAGAAAATATCGATCCCGCCAAACACGGAAACCAAACATCAACGCGTTTTTGACATCACATTCTGACGTTTAGCTGCTTTTTAATTGGGTTTCGCCCCAATTAGCGAACCCCCAACTAAAAAGCGCCCCAACTAGAAAAACCCCAATTAGCGAACGTTCACTGTACAATATTTTTAAAATAGATATTGCAAATCCAACTTGTGATTATTTGCACTTTAAACTGTAGTACATGTTGAAGTTAACTCGATAATTATCGATAAATAAACGTATACTCGATAACGATAACGTTAATACAGCGCTCATTTTATCGTCAACGAAGCATTATTGTTATCGAAGTTGGCGTTAAATTAACGACGATAATTTATCGATTAACAACCCTGGGAGAACCATCCATCGTTAACACTGCGAAAATCGGAAGACTACGGTGGGCCGGGCACGTAGCCAGAATGTCGGACAGTAATCCGGTGAAAATGGTGTTCGACAACAATCCGACGGAAACAAGAAGGCGTGCACAGCGGGCAAGGTGGATCGATCAGGTGGAGGACGATTTGCGGACTCTCCGCAGATTGCGTGGTTGGCGAAGTGCAGCCATGAACTGATCTGAATGGAAAAGTCTTTTATGTGCAGCACAGGCCACTCCGGCCTTAGTCTGATAATAATAATAATAACGTTGCGATACAGCTTAAACCTGAAATTTTTTCTATGTTAAAAGTAGAACAAATATTATAAGAGTTAACTTACATTTATCAGTGTCGAAATTAAATGTTTGAACTAAAACTAATAATTGATTTTACTGGTGTAGAGAACAAACTTTTTTCCATCCGGCTTGATGCACGTTCTATTGAAAAATGGCAGCAGGTAGGTTTTTCAAACTCAAACCACTTCCGCTTAGCATACGTACGATGATCTGACAGCTTTGTTGTATTGGGCGTTCATCGGCAAGCTGATCTATGCTGTCAGTTGCCGACAGTCACACTGACCAGCAGAAATTCTGTTCGGGTTGGACCAAATGTTAAGGCGCCTGGTTTCCTCCGGTTGGTTGTTGGTCTTTCCACACAAGGAAAAAGACTGGTTTCCTTTTAGCATTAATTTATTTTACTTAACTGGCAGAACTCAAACTTTAGCCTGGTATTACAATGCTGAATGAATTCCACAGCCTCGAACACTGCTTTTATAGCCCCCACAAAAAGTTTGGAATAGAATTCCAAATTCAATTCGGAAATTCAACAATTTTGCGATGACTATTAGACTTCAACGACGCTGATGCGAGACTATGATTATGCCAAATCTTTAAATGGTTGCTTTGATAGTTAACATTCGGTCCTTCGGACCAAATCCATTTGAGAATATAAATAAAATCCCCGGAAGTTAATTGTTTTATAATATCTTCTTATCATCATTTCGGCATAAGATTCGTACTGAGAAGATTCTATCTTTGAAATTTTTAAGTTGTGAGTTCGATTAATTGCACTAATACTATAATACTGACTCAACCCTGGATCCATTTTCGTTTGTTTATTCAGAAGCAGGGTTGGACCATACCCAGGTTTAAAACCGAAAACAACAATAATTTCCTCTATAACTGCTTTTCCTACCATGTACTCGTCCTGAGGCATTAACTTTCAATTCCATCCATTAACTCCTCCATTCAATCATGGATCCTGCAGACGGCGTTCAGCAGGGGTAATTGCAATTATTCACATTATACCCCTTTTTGGAGATGACACAAACCATACTTTTCTCTGGATAACCTTTCCTGAAATTTACCCAGTAAAGACTCTGCCTTACCACCAAATCAAGAGCGATAAATTGATTGCTGTTTAATCGATGATACAATGGTACTAAATTAATGGATTTTGACTGAAAACCACACATTTGAGAAAATAATGTTAAATGATCCTTACCTCGCTTTGACGTGTTTTTAATTTTTAATCACTAACCTTTCATTTTTTTCAATCAAAATTCCTACTATGAAATTTATTAGACAAAATAGCTACTAAAATTAAGCGCCAACGATATATACGATCAATGAAGGAGTAGTTAACTTTATCTCTTTCAATCGTGGGATTTCTTCTAATTGGATAAGTTTTTCTTCATTCGCCGTGAGCATGCCCTTGCATTTCCTGCAAAACTAACACCATGGTATGGTACCAGAAAAAGTCGGATAGTCGTGGACCGTGCTAGCAATAATGAAGCAGAGGCAATGATGATATAATGAAAGTTGAAGAAAAATACTTTCGCAGTAAATGTGACCATAATGCAATGCATTTTACTTAAGGGTGACGACATCTTTCCTGTATTAGAGAAAACCACTCAAGGCAGCCAGACATATAAAGCTAGAGGCGATGATTTTGCTCGAAAATTGCTGCATCGGAACCGTTTGACAACTCTGCTGATTCCGAGCCCTGCAGGGGACCCAGACACCATTCAGTATAATTGCCAGGATGGCGCTGTATGCATTCGCTGATATCTCTGCACTGTAAGTGTCCCTCCAGCTACACGGTGGGAGATGCTGCAGTCCCGAGGATTTTTCTCATCCAGCTCTAATCCGCATTTGATATCAACCAACCTATAGGGAGGAAGAAAAAAAACTCGATCCAACAGACTGGTGAAAAAGTGTTTGCACTTGGCTGCCAGTGAAGGAAAAAGAACAACATCCTAGCAAAACTGAAATAGTTGAAGTTGGGACGGTGGAAAGTTTTTCTATCTTCCAAGCAATATACAGTTTGCCGTACTGGGAAGAAAAGAAATACAAATTCATCCACCTAGTTGTTATGACCGATCGAATTGGAAATAATAACCAACTCAGGAAAAAATCCGTAATTTATAGACGTTTCCAAAGGAGTCATTCGGAAAAACGTGTTCTATGTCATCGATTCTACAGACCTATCTCGTGTAAGAACGTGATTAAAAAATGCGTCATCTCCGGACTGCCAGCAAGGTTAACTGGAGACTCCGATTTGATCCATTTATGGCATCTTTATAGTTTTGACGTGAACATACAATCTTTCGGTACACCTTGTTGTCCAAGAGAGAAGCAGTACACAGGGAAATAGCGGGGCTTATCGTTTTTCTTCATGTCATACAACAACCGTCGTTAGATGTGATGGTGCTGGGGGTTGAGCGAAGAAAATCGGTGCCAGTAGAAAACCGACGAACGTCAGAGTAATGTAACACTTAACAGACAGACAAGTAGATATACCTACTGGCAGAATAAACAGCAGCCGGCGTGAAACAGCAGGGAAAACTATTTGGATTAACTTCTTTTTGCCTAGCTACTGAGCACGTGATGGGCGGGGATGGTGCCATAGTTGGCTTCGGACCTCTTGTATAGCACAGGGAAAATATTTGCTACGTTGTTATTGTGCTGTGCTGCCGGATGTAGTACAAAGGATTTTCAATCAAACATACAAGTACGTACACATCTGCTTAGATAACAATAAAGTATAACAATGAGAAATGGTCCGAGATCTTACGGATTCTTTCACAAAAGAGCCCACAGCAGGTGGTTTACATTGCATTTACATGCCTTATCCAATGAAATCAACTGGCTTCGCTTATTCCTTCTACAAAGGTGAATTATAGAACTTCCGATATCTTTGCTCCTATTCGTTAGCAAACAATGCGAAATCAATCCGCCCCTTCTATCGAGATGTAGAACAACTTGAATCGAACAATAAAAAGCATGAACATGGAACAAAACATGTAAAAGCGAATTTCCCGCAAAGCTGTAAACATACATCACTGCGATGCCCAATTCATCAACTGCGGGGGGTTGGCAAATCACAGAAAAAAAACATCCGTATCTCATAGATAGGCAATAGGCATACCCAGCGATCAGAATTTCCGCATGGGTAGTCGAAAGATTTCTGCTGTCGATATTATTTATTTTCTTTGAGATTACCGATTCAATCTAGCTACAAATCATTGTCAGAGCAATCGCGAAAGGCAGTTTCGCATTTTTTTTATCGTTTTCGCTATTTTTTGGTTTGCGAGGGGAAAGAAGTTCAAGAGTTCAGGAGGTGTTCATGGCTCGGGGCGAAGTGCAGACTGAACGGCGACACTAGATTGAATTCACAGGCAATAATTTCATTTAGGAGAGATAGCACAGTTTAATAGATAAAACTATAGGACATTGTTTTTCCCGACATGATTTTCCCCTAATCGATTTTGACGCTGGACAACATCCGAAGGTACTGCATGTCAGAATCTAAAATTGGGGACCGTCACGAAACCGTGTAAGATTTTGAGCGTTAATAGCGCCTTTATCTTTCGATGCATTTTGGAGATTTATATATCAATCGACTCGGAAACTCTCCAGAAATTTGTCAATTTTATTGAAACTATTGACTTTTTACGATAAACTATTGAAAAATTCAATTCTTGCCCTACCCACTAAAAGCATCAGAACCAACTAATCCCGTTCAGGCATTACCAACACGGACATTATAATGATGTAAGTTATTAGGGGCCCCACACTCGCTCCGACGTGTTGTAAAGTCGGACCGTCGGACGGACGGTTTCAAAGTTGTAAATTCGGTCGGATGAAATCAAAACAGTTTGATTTTGCTCCGACTTGTGATGGGCGGAGTCAAATGTTGTACAACTAAATTGCATTGTGTGTGGTGATGTTGTACAACATTGTTGCTTTCAAATCTTCTGGTAGAATACCCAGGAGCAGAAAGTGATTTTTGCGATAATACAGAAAATAAGATAATATACGATAATAATAATAATAACCACCGCCGTCGCCGATGATTTTCTTGCGCCACCGCCGCCGCCGGTTATTTTCTTACGCCGCCGCCGTATGAAAATTGACCACGCCGCTTGGCCACTAGGTCCTTTGTTATACAGCGTATGCTCGGTCAAACCTACTTTGTTCTCAAACACAGGCAACAATGACAATTTAATTATTAAAAAAAATGTCCCACATTTTTATTAGGGAATTCATGGAAATGCTCCTATGACGCCAATAGATATTCGTTCATAAATTTCAGAGTCAGAGGTTTTATGAAAAATTCCATATGAACTTCATTTGAAAATACTTCCACTATCTGGAATTATCTGGAGATTTTTTTTTGATTTTCGGCGGGAAATTCTGTGATTGAGTAGGTAATGTTTGTTAAGTTGGAAAAGTTATTTAAAAAGAGTTTTAGGGGATTTTCTTAATGAACTCCAGAGAGAACTTTTATAGAACTTCTCAGAGGCATTGATTGCGGAATTACTGATAGGATTTCCGAGGGAGCATATCTTAAAAAATTCGGGGAAGTTTTCGGAAGAATTCACGCTTGAAATGTTGAAGCAACTTTTAGTGGAATTCATTGACAGATTCTCAGAAAATATTCTAAAGAAATTTTAAAGAATTTACTATGGAAAATCCCCAGATCGAAAGTGAAAAATTCCAAGAGGAATACATGGAGGAACTCCTAGAGGAACTTCCGGAGAAATCTATTGAGGAACTATTGATGAAATTCCTAGAGGAATTCCTGAAGGAACACCCAGAGGAATTCCAGGCAAGGATGTTAACGATCATTCAGTAATTTGCGTTCGATCATTTAGTAGTTTGTCAATAACACATTCCAGAAGCTGAATTTCAAATTACGTTGTATGGTGGGCTTCTAGTGCGAAGGTTTTTCTACAACTCTGAATAATGGTTCGTTGTTTGAATTCCACTAGTAACGGAGTTATAACTATAGTTTCAGTAACTTAGACTAAATGATAACAAAATTATAATCATTTAGTTTAAGTTACTGCAACTAGCGCTCTAACTCCGTTATTAGTTGAATTCAAACAACGAACCATTATTCAGAGTTGTAGAAAAACCTTCGCACTAGAAGTGCACCATACAACGTAATTTGAAATTCTGCTTCTGGAATGTGTTATTGACAAACTACTAAATGATCGAACGCAAATTACTGAATGATCATTAACATGCTTGATTCCAGGAAGCACTTTTTTTGCAATTCCTTAAGGAAATTCCGCAGAAATTCCTATAGGAACTTCCGTAGAAATTCTTTGAGGAACTTGTGGAGGAAATCCTTGAAAAATTTCCAGAGCAACCAGAATTTCTGAAGCAACTTCCGAGTGAATTCCGGGAAGAACTAGGGAGAAATTTACAAGGGAATTCCTGGATGAACTTCCGGAGACATTCCTGGAGGAACTTGTGGAAAAAATCATGGAGGAACTTCTAAAGGAATTCCTGGAGAAACTTCAGGAGGATTTCTTGGAAGGAATTTCTGGAGGAACTCCGGGATGAATTTCCGGAGGAGTTCCTGGAGGAACTTCCGGAGAAATTGTTGGAGAAGCTTACGGAGGAATTCCTGGAGGAACTTCTGGAGGAAATCCAGGAGAAACTACCTGAGGAATTTCTGGAAGAGTTTCGGAATTCCAGAGGGAACTTCTGGAGAAACCCGTGAGGGAACTTCCGGAGGAATTCCTGGAAGAACTGCAGGAAGACTTCCTGTAGGAATTTTCAGAGTTGTTTTCGTAGGAATTTATGGAGGAACTCCGGGAGGAACATCCGAAGGAGTTCCGGGAGGATCATCCGGGGGAACTTCCGGTTCAATTCCGGGTTGAACTTCCGGAGTAATTGCTGGAGAAGTTTCCTGAGAAATTCCAGGAGGAACCTTCTGAGAAGTTCCTGAAATAACTTCTGGAGGATTTCCTGGAGGAATTTCCGGAGAGTTTTCCGGAAGAACTCCGGAAGGAATTTTCGGAGGAACTCTTGGAGGAACATCTGGAAGAACTTTCGGTTGAATTCCGGGTGGTACTTCTGGAGAAATTACGGGAAGAAATTTCGGAGGAATTCTGGGAGAAACTTGAACTTGGAACTTTGGAGGAATTCCGGGAGAAACTTCAGTTGGAATTGCGGGAGGAAGTTCCTGAGGCATTCCGGGAGAAACTTTCCCAGGAATTCCAGGAAGAACTTCCGGTTGAATTCCGGGTGAAGCTTTCGGAGCAGTTCTTGGAGGAACTTTCGGTGGAATTCCGGGAACAACTCCCTCGAGGAATTCCGGCAAGAACTTACGGAGAGATTACGGGAAGAACTTTCGGAGGAATTCTGGGAGAAACTTGAACTTCGAACTTCGGTAGAATCCCGGGAGGCACTTCCAGAAGAATTCAGGGAAGAACTTCTGGAGGAATAACAGGAAGAACTTATGGAGGAATTCAGGGAGGAGCTTCCGGAGGAATTACGGATAGAATTTCCGGAGGAATTCCAGGAGGAACTTCCGGAGGAATTCCAGGAGGAACTTCCGGAGGAATTTTTGGAGGAACTTGAGCTTCGAACAATCCAATTATATTTTCTGGAGAAACTTCCGAAGGAATTCCGGGAGGATAAGGAGGATAAATTCTGGGAGGAATTCAGGGAAAGCTTCCGGAGGAATTCCGCGAAGAGCTTTCGGAAGGAACTTCCGGAGAAATTCCTGTAGGAACTTCCGGACAAATTCCAGAAGGAACTGCTGGAGGAATTCCAGAATAAACTTCCGTAGGAATTCCAGAAATAATTTACGGAGAAATTCCGGGAGGAGTATCCGGAGGAATTCCTGAATGGACTGTGAAAATCCGATTCCAATACAATTCAAATCTACTTCATAATCAAATACAATTCCAACTCTAAACAGATTTCAATCGCATTCCAATCCATCATTACTAAAAATTCAATAACATGCCATTCACGTTCCAATAAAATCCAATTCAATCCACAGCCAATTTAATTACTAAATCCCATTCCAATTCAATTCCAATCTAATTGCACTCCAATCCAATTCCATTCCAATTCAATTCATCCAATTCAGTATTCGTGAAAAAGCACCGAACACATCAGCATATACAGAAAGAAAATGACTAAATATTACTTTTGTTGGAGTTTTGGTTGTACAAACTGAATTGGTCGCACAAACTTGGGGGTGGAGTCAAAGTTGTACAACATGTCGGAGCGTGTGTGGGGCCCCTTACGGTTCTTTTGACCCACCGTTTCATTTTCTCTGGGTATGAAAAGACGCGAGTGTCGCTCTCGCGTGGCAATGGAGATGAATGACTTCCTTAGTAATTATCAATACATTTCAATTGCCTCTAGCAATTTGGATTTTTCCTCTGGTTGAATGAACCATCATTCTATTTAAAATAATCTTTTCAAACAGTTTGCTTATTGAAGAAAGCAAACTGATTGGGCGAAAACTAAAAACCTCAGCTGGATTTTTGCCCGGCTTCAAAATTGTAACAACTTTGGCGTTTTTCCATTTATCTGGGAAGTATGCCAATTGAAAACATTTGATAAATAAATTAACCAAAAAAGTTAAAGAGCTCTCAGAGCTTAAAGCTTAAATTTTCTAGTAATAGATCACACATCATCCAAATTAGTTCCCAACGAAGGGTCAAAAACATTCTCTTGATTGAGAATGTCTTTGAAGCTCCGTGCAACCTGATCCTTGATAGGACTAGTGACACCAAGTCTTAAATCATGGGCACTCTCAAACTGCTGAGCAAGTTTTTGAGCCTTTTCGCCATTTGTTAATAAAATTTTATTTCATTCTTTATGCGTTGGAATTGGCTTTTGAGGTTTTTTAAGAGTTTTCGTTAATTTCCAAAAGGGTTTCGAACTGGGATCCAATTTCGAGACATTATTTTCAAAGTTGGTATTTCTCAGAATAGCAAATCTTGCCAAATAACTTTCAACGCGGGATCGCGAGTTCTATGGTATTATCTTTGCCTCACATTTTTAAGATGGATCAGTAGCTGAAGATCGTCGTCAATAATAATGGAGTTGAATTTAATTTCACATTTAGGAATTGCAATGCCTCTGGCTTCGACAATTAAATTTGTCAAAGATACGAGAACATTAACATCAACATCACTTTTGGTATCGAGAGGAATATGAGCATTAGCATGAGCATGATTGACCGCCCACGGTTGCTACTCCGTTATTGCCAGGTCAGCTGTTATTACACAGAGAACCAATAAATGAAGTTTGAGACTAACTAATTTTCAGGATTTTCGGCTTTCAGTCACATGAAAATGTTGATAATTTCAAATCATTGCCAACGTTTCGATCCGGGGGTTTGGATCTTCATCAGGGCCTGTTATTTATTGGCAAAACGTTAATAAAAAAATTACAATGGTACAGAAGTGAACTATTGTGTGACTTACTCGAGATTAATCAACCTGTCTATTGAAGTGTGGGTCACACGATGGACTGTCAGGTGGGTTGATTAAACTGAGTAAGTCACTAGTTCACTGTACCATTTTAAATTTGGAAAATCGAGTTTAAAATGTACAATAGTGAATAAATGACAGGCCCTGATGAAGATCCAAACCCCCGGATCGAAACGTTGGCAATGATTTGAAATTATCAATATTTTCATATGACTGAAAGTCGAAAATCCTGAAAATTAGCAACTAATCCAGACGAAATCCCCAAAAATCAACAATTGAGACTAACATCATCTTCAATGTGTAAGAACTGGTGGACCAAAAATAAGCAATACCAGCGCTGGCCGTGTCCGGTCAGTCAAGGAATAGGTAGGAAATTGTAGACGTGATACTCGCTTTGATAGAAGCCGATGAGTCATTTGCACTTCCACGAGAAGTCACTGGGATGTTGGATATAAGGGGTAGGGAATGTGGCAGGGTTTGTTTTGGTAAACGGTCTGCCGTGTGTAGCGCGTTTTCGGGCAGCAGGGACTATGTCCAAGGGCTTGACGATCCCTCCCCAGGCCATCTGCGAGTTGTGGGGCTTGCCTAGGATGTGGTGGGGTTTGACAGTGGGCCCTGTTAAACCGCTATAAAAAGCTGCATGTATCCGCAAGTAGGCTCCACCAAAGCGACCGTGTGCCGCTCAAAGCGCACAAGCCCAAGTCCTGGTGTTAGGTGGGACGCTAAACAGCCCTGACACGACGGCCCTCCGACGAGACAGGAGGTTTGCGCAGGCCCAATAAGCCGCCTAGAAAACCAATCATTACGAACAATATAAGAGATAATGCGACTCGATATAATCGGCAAAGACCTAGGCGACGAATACAGGATCACGATTGGAAGCTTGGAACATGGAATTGCAAGTCGCTAGGTTTCGCAGGTTGCGACAGGATGATCTACGATGAATTACATCCCGCAACTTCGACGTCGTGGCGCTGCAGGAGATTTGCTGGACAGGACAGAAAGTGTGGAAAAGCGGGCATCGAGCGGCTACCTTCTACCAAAGCTGTGGCACCACCAATGAGCTGGGAACCGGCTTCATAGTGCTGGGTAAGATGCGCCAACGCGTGATTGGGTGGCAGCCAATCAACGCAAGGATGTGCAAGCTGAGGATTAAAGGCCGTTTCTTCAACTATAGCATCATCAACGTGCACTGCCCACACGAAGGGAGACCCGACGACGAGAAAGAAGCGTTCTACGCACAGCTGGAGCAGACATACGATGGATGCCCACTGCGGGACGTTAAAATCGTCATCGGTGACATGAACGCACAGGTAGGAAGGGAGGAAATGTATAAACCGGTCATCGGACCGGATAGTCTGCACACCGTATCGAATGACAACGGCCAACGATGCATAAACTTCGCAGCCTCCCGCGGAATGGTAGTCCGAAGCACCTTCTTTCCCCGCAAAAATATCCACAAGGCCACATGGAGATCACCTAACCAAGAAACGGAAAACCAAATCGACCACGTTCTAATCGACGGTAAATTCTTCTCCGACATCACGAACGTCCACACTTACCGCAGTGCGAATATTGAATCCGACCACTACCTCGTTGCAGTATGCCTGCGCTCAAAACTCTCGACGGTGTACAACACGCGTCGAAGTCGGACGCCGCGGCTTAACATTGGGCGGTTACAAGACGGTAGACTAGCCCAAGAATACGCGCAGCAGCTGGAAGTGGCACTACCAACGGAAGAGCAGCTAGGCGCAGCATCTCTTGAAGATGGCTGGAGATATTCGATCCGCCGTTGGTAGCACTGCAACCGCTGCACTTGGCACGGTGCCCCGGATCAGAGAAACGACTGGTATGACGGCGAATGTGAGCAGTTAGTGGGAGAAGAATGCAGCATGGGCGAGATTGCTGCAACACCGCACGAGGGCGAACAAGGCACGATATAAACAGACGCGGAACAGACAAAACTCGATTTTCCGGAGGAAAAAGCGCCAGCAGGAAGATCGAGACCGTGAAGAAACGGAGCAACTGTACCGCGCTAATAACACACGAAAGTTCTATGAGAAGTTAAACCGTTCACGTAAGGGCCACGTGCCACAGCCCGATATGTGTAAGGACATAAACGGGAACCTTCTTACGAACGAGCGTGAGGTGATCCAAAGGTGGCAGCAGCACTACGAAGAACACCTGAATGGCGATGTAGCAGACGAAGATGGCGGTATGGTGATGGACCTGGGAGAACGCGCGCAGGACATAATTCTACCGGCTCCGGATCTCCAGGAAATCCAGGAGGAGATTGGCCGGCTCAAGAACAACAAAGCCCTGGGGTTGACCAACTACCAGGAGAGCTATTTAAACACGGTGGTGAGGCACTGGCTAGAGCGCTGCACTGGGTCATTACCAAGATTTGGGAGGAGGAAGTTTTGCCGCAGGAGTGGATGGAAGGTGTCGTGTGTCCCATCTACAAAAAGGGCGATAAGCTGGATTGTAGCAACTACCGCGCAATCACATTGCTGAACGCCGCCTACAAGGTACTATCCCAAATTTTATGCCGTCGACTAGCACCAACTGCAAGGGAGTTCGTGGGGCAGTACCAGGCGGGTTTTATGGGCGAACGCTCCACCACGGACCAGGTGTTTGCCATTCGCCAAGTACTGCAGAAATGCCGCGAATATGACGTGCCCACACATCATCTATTCATCGACTTCAAAGCCGCATATGATACAATCGATCGGGACCAGCTATGGCAGCTAATGCACGAACACGGTTTTCCGGATAAACTGATACGGTTGATCAAGGCGACGATGGATCGGGTGATGTGCGTAGTTCGAGTTTCAGGGGCATTCTCGAGTCCCTTCGAAACCCGCAGAGGGTTACGGCAAGGTGATGGTCTTTCGTGTTTGCTATTCAACATCGCTTTGGAAGGTGTAATACGAAGAGCAGGGATTAACACGAGTGGTACAATTTTCAGTAAGTCCGTCCAGCTATTTGGTTTCGCCGACGACATAGATATTATGGCACGTAACTTTGAGAAGATGGAGGAAGCCTACATCAGACTGAAGAGGGAAGCTAAGCGGATCGGACTAGTCATCAACACGTCGAAGACGAAGTACATGATAGGAAGAGGTTCAAGAGAAGACAATGTGAGCCACCCACCGCGAGTTTGCATCGGTGGTGACGAAATCGAGGTGGTAGAAGAATTTGTGTACTTGGGCTCACTGGTGACTGCCGAAAATGACACCAGCAGAGAAATTCGGAGACGCATAGTGGCTGGAAATCGTACGTACTTTGGACTCCGCAAGACGCTCCGATCGAATAGAGTTCGCCGCCGTACCAAACTGACAATCTACAAAACGCTAATTAGACCGGTAGTCCTCTACGGACACGAGACCTGGACGATGCTCGTGGAGGACCAACGCGCACTTGGAGTTTTCGAAAGGAAAGTGCTGCGTACCATCTATGGTGGGGTGCAGATGGCGGACGGTACGTGGAGGAGGCGAATGAACCACGAGTTGCATCAGCTGTTGGGAGAACCATCCATCGTTCACACCGCGAAAATCGGACGACTGCGGTGGGCCGGGCACGTAGCCAGAATGTCGGACAATAACCCGGTGAAAATGGTTCTCGACAACGATCCGACGGGCACAAGAAGGCGAGGTGCGCAGCGGGCAAGGTGGATCGATCAGGTGGAAGATGACTTGCGGACCCTCCGTAGACTGCGTGGTTGGCGACGTGTAGCCATGGACCGAGCCGAATGGAGAAGACTCTTATATACCGCACAGGCCACTTCGGCCTTAGTCTGAATAAATAATAATAATAGTGTGTAGCGTGTAACGCTAAATATTTTAATTATCGACCGCACTATACGGATTCGAACTAAATTTTCACTTTCTGTTTAACTTACTCACCCGCACAAAGCAGAACAAAATTTCGGTGACCGGCTGATCGCTCTGCTTACTGGAGAATCTGAAACAAGAGGAAACACGCACTGAACTGATTAACTTTATTACCGGCCGCGCAATGCAGAGCACAAAATTTTGTTATGAAAATTATTTTGAGCTTTTTAGTGGAATGTCTTCACTTGTCGTAAGACGAGTTTGTACAATCCCATTCAATTCCACCACTTAATTGTACCTTGACAGATACGTAATTCGACCTCAACAGGTCGTCCTCAGTGTCTCGTACGAGTCGAGTCAAGTACGAGACACTGAAGACGACCTTACGGTTGAGGTCGAAATACGTATCTGTCAAGGTACAATTAAGTGGTGGAATTAAATGGGATTGTTCAAACTCGCCTTAAGGACTGTTCAGTTTATTGAGAGGACACTTTTACATGACGATATAAAACAGACAGATTGGTCAATTTTGATAGAATTTGCTTTATCGTATATTATAATACACTGTCAATCAACTGTAATTTTTGAAAAGAGGTAAAACAGTTAAAATCCAACAAAATGGCGCCTATTGTTAAAGCTTCTCGAATTTCGCGTAAACATAATTTTTTAATCGGGATGTCAACAAAATCATCAAGAAGATCAGAAAGAAAACACACTGTCATTGATTTGTCTATATCCGGAAACATTAGAGCCTGTGGCAGCCCGAAAACGGAATATAAACGGTTTTAGCTGTTGAAAATACAAGAAATTGAGATTGTTATAAATATCTCAAATTTCTGAGTTAGAATTGTTTTGTTGATAATTGGATTTCATGTCTAGAAGGTCAGATAATATATTCAACGAAACGAAACAGATTTCTAAAAAGATTGATGGTTTAAAAAACATCGACAATACAACGTGTCCTCTTTATAAACTGAACACTTGAACAGTCCTTACGACAAGTGACAATATTTCGGCCGATCGCACGATCGGCCTACTGTCCGAAACAAGAGAAATCTCGCACTCTTTTGGTATCGAGAGGAATATCAAGATCACAATTCCTATCGATATACGTTTTATATAAATCCCAATCAGGTCTATGATAATTTAAAGTAGAGCTGATTGGATTGTTAATGGCTTCTTGTGAGATTTCAAACGTCACAGGAGAGTGATCAGAGTCAAAGTCAGCATGAGTTACCAATTGGCCACACGGCTGACTTGAATCTGTTACAACTAACGGCTGGCCACTAAATAGCGGGAATGAAAAGAATGGATCGGGAAAAAATTACAAAAAAGTATAGTTTAATCTGATATACCTCATATACAGAGTTGGCCTTAGTCTTTGAACTTAGATTAATTAATAATAGCATATCAGACCGCATCGTGCTTTCGTGCTGTGCGGTTCTTTCTCTCTTTGCGGAAGGAAGTTTTTAATACTACCCGAAGCTATTTTAATTTCAACGGTGCTTCTTAGCGCTATTTGTACCCACTGATCCCGTTACGATCTTTGCAAGGACCCGTGCCTTCGTTTTACGTTGGACCCGTTTGCGGAAGTAAAATTCCGACAAGCGGTGGTAATCCTGCAGGGACACCGTTCTGGGAAAAAACCTCTTAGAAGGTCACGTCTCCACGCTCAGCAATGAGCATTAATAAAAACAAGAGGAAGTCTCTGAATTCTCCACTTCCTTCAAAGAAACAAGGTTTCAAGACCGTCCTGCCAAAGCGCGGAAAAAATAGAAGGAAGCTGGAGAATTCAGATATTCCTTCTAACTCTAATATCGGAAATAATTCTTCTCCAATCGAACTGAGCAATCAGTTCGATTTGATTAATGATGAAATTGAGCAAATCGAATATACTTCTAGCCCAGGTGATTCGATTCATGCGAAAAAGCAAAGGATTCCGCCAATTGTGGTATCTGTTGCCGAGTTTTCTGGCTTCCGGAATAAGATTTTGAGTAACCTTCAGGGGATCAAGGTTTCATTTCAGATTGCTAGGAAGGGTGACTGCCGCGTTTTGCCGGGATCCTTTGACGATCGCAAACGTCTTCTTCACTATTTAACTGAGAAGTGCCATAAATTCTTCACATACGACGACAAAACTGAGCGATTGTTCAAAGTCGTCTTGAAAGGTCTCCCCAGTGATGACAAATCACTGGATGAGATTAAAATTGAAATTTCTCAATTACTTGGATTTTCACCAGTCCAAGTAATTAAGATGAAAAAGAAATCCCATTCTGATACTTCCCAGAGGGGCATTTCTCAAGAATTTTATTTAGTTCATTTTAACAAAAGTGAACTAAATAATATGAAAAGTTTGGAAAAGGCCTGTATTATGTCTCATGTCCGTGTTACATGGGAACATTTCCGCAGGCCTGGGGGAAATTTCCAAAACCCCACCCAGTGCCGTAAGTGCCAAAAATGGGGTCATGGAACCAAACATTGTCACATGGATGCTAAATGCATGATTTGTGGTGGAACCTCTCACGCCAAAGACGCATGTCCTGTGAGAGAAGATTCCAATAAATTTAAGTGCGCAAATTGTGGGGGCAATCATAAATCCAATTTCTGGGAATGCCCTTCACGCAAAAAAGTTTTGAATTCCCGTGCAAAATTGATGACGGGAATTTCCAATCGGATCCCAGATTCGACGGGTAGAAATTTTTCAAACGCTCAAATTTCGAAACCGGTTACCGGTCGAGCAATTCATACCCACCACAATTCACAAACAAATTTTGCCGCTCGTCAACGGGTAGCAAGCCCTTCAGTAAATTCCAATTTTTCGAATGTACCTACGTATGCAAACATCGCTGCTGGTAGACAAAATTTCTCTTCTCAAAATGAGGTTTATACCCATGTCTCAACGGAAAATAATGGTCATGTTGCCGATTCAGGTAGCATGACTGCTTCCGATTTTGATTTTTTAACTGAACAATTGCATCACATGATTGATGCAATGTTCAAAGCAAATACCATTCCTGAAGCTGTTCAGGTTGGTATAAAGTACACACAAAAATCGTTATCGGACTCCGTTTCAATGGATCCAAATAATTGTGTGAAAGTTCTAAATTGGAATGCCCGCTCTCTAAAGGGTAAGGAAGATGAATTATTCAACTTCCTTTCAGTTCATAATGTGCATATTGCCATTATAACTGAAACGTATTTAAAACCAGGACTCTCCATTAAAAGAGATCCAAACTATTTTATCTACAGAAATGATCGTCTTGACAGCGCCTGTGTTGGGGTCGCCATTGTCATTAATAGACGTATCAAACATAAATTATTTTCTTCGTTTGAAACCAAAGTTTTTGAAACCTTGGGAGTTTCTGTTGAAACAAATTTTGGTCAATTTTCCTTCATTGCAGCCTACTTGCCTTTTCAATGAATGGGCAGCAAAAGAATTTGTTGAAAGCTGATCTTCAAATTCTGACTCGCAACAAATCAAAATTCTTCGTAATTGGTGACTTCAATGCCAAACACCGTTCATGGAATAATGCTCAAAGCAATTCCAATGGTAAAATTTTATTTGAAGATTAAATTAATGATTTCGTGTGTGTTACTTCTACGTGAAGTTAAACGATTTACAATGATATGGAAATGCTAATATCATCTTCCAAACTTGGACGTACATGTTCATGATAGCATTAGAGGCGAAAGTATAGAATTGATAGTTCCGTTAGGATACGGCAGGCATGAAGAATGTTTTTATAGAAGTCGATTTGAAAGCGAGCGGAGGGCAATATTTGTGATGGCACATATCACACGACCTTCCTTCTGCCAAGCTCCCGTATGAAGGGGAGGGAAGAATATCAGTGTGGAAGCTGATATATCTCCACTGGCCAGTACGTCCACATTATTAAAGCACCAGTCTAGCGTACTGTAGGGTCATGGGTTCGAGTCCCATCGAAGGGAAAGTGGTTACCTCCAATACATTTTCCAAATCAATATCTTCTGCATAACGTACATATTCACATATGAGTTTTCATAACTTCTAGTTATCGCCCAATCAGTTTGCTTTCTTCAATAAGCAAACTGTTGAAAAGATTATTTTAAATAGAATGATGGTTCATATTAATGACAATTCTATTTTTGCTGATGAGCAATTTGGTTTTCGCCATGGGCATTCAACCACTCATCAGTTATTAAGAGTTACGAACTTAATTCGGCTCAACAAATCTGAAGGATATTCGACTGGAGTTGCTCTTCTTGATATAGAGAAAGCATTTGACAGTGTTTGGCATGAAGGTTTGATTGTAAAATTGATGAATTTTAATTTTCCTCTGTACATTATTAAACTGATCCAAAATTATTTATCAGATCGCTCATTGCAGGTAAACTATCAGAATTCCAAATCTGATAGATTACCTGTAAAGAACTAGTGTTCCCCAAGGCAGCATACTGGGGCCCATTTTGTATAACATTTTTACTTCTGACTTACCTGATTTAACACCAGGGTGTCAAAAATCTTTGTTTGCAGATGACACAGGTCTCTCAGCCAAAGGGCGTAGCCTTCGTGTCATTTGTAGTAGATTGCAAAAAGTTTGGATATTTTCTCCACTTACTTTCAAAATGGAAAATTTCCCGAATGCTTCCAAAACTCAGCTTATAATTTTCCCACATAAGCCGAGAGCTTCTTATTTGAAACCTTCTAGCAGACATATTGTCACTATGAATGGGGTTCCAATTAATTGGTCTAGCGAAGCTAAATATTTAGGACTTCTGCTAGATCAAAAATTAACTTTTAAAAATCACATTGAAGGCCTTCAAGCCAAATGTAACAAATATATTAAGTGCCTATATCCACTTATAAACAGAAAATCAAAACTTTGTCTCAAGAACAAACTTTTGATTTACAAACAAATTTTTAGACCTGCCATGTTGTATGCTGTGCCAATATGGGCTAGTTGCTGCAATACCAGAAAGAAGGCGCTCCAGAGGATTCAAAATAAAATTTTGAAAATGATTCTGAAGTTGCCTCCGTGGTATAGTACCAATGAACTTCATAGAATTTCTAATATTGAGACATTGCAACAAATGTCCAACAAAATAATTTCCAATTTTAGACAAAAATCGTTGCAATCTTCTATTGCAACGATTAACTCCCTGTACCCTTAGTATAAAATAGGTTAAGTTTAGTTTAAGTTGAAAACATTGTAATTCCTACATGGTTCAATTCAACCAGAGGAAAAAATTCTAACTGCCAGAGGCAATTGAAATGTATTAATAATAACTAAAAATGTAACATAGCAAATAAGGATGATAGTGTTAAGAAAACACGGAACACCTAGTCTAAGAGATGAATGCATGTATTAAATAATTAGCAAATAAAACCAGTTAAAAAAAAAAAAAAAAAATAAAATAATAGCATATGGTCCGTGGTCCGCCCTGCGGCGTAGTTTAATCTTGCAGGTATCACATGACCGTTGGACGGCGGCTCTCTCCGGATGATGCTTTTTATCCTATTGATGAGTTGCTTCGTGTCTTTGGCCTTCCAATCTCCTTGGAATACAATAGAGCTCGGTCTACTTAAAATCCTTCAACAGTTTTTGAAACATTTTCACGTTCAAAATTGTCCACTGTGTACTTTTCCCACGATCTTTGTACGCTTGAAAAAATGTGCAATGCGGCGAGCACCCTTTCTGTTTTGATGGCATGCTTGAAACAACTGAACATGTTGGAGTAAAAGTGTGTGGGCGACAATTTTCTGAATATTATAAGGATTCATTAACAAAAGGGAATATTTCTCTGAAAATATTAACGTTCTCATAGTATTGAAGTATTGAAATTCCCGTTTTTAGTGACCACCCGTTAAATCATTTGTTGAAGGATTTCGACTGGAAGAAAAACAAGTTGGTCCATTAAGGTATTAAATAGTATAATATCCCGCAGAACAATCTTCAAATAAAATTTAACTATTTGGAATTGCTTTGAGCATTATTCCATGGAATCTATGACAAAAGGTCGACAGACAAAAGGTCGAAGGACAAAAGGTCGAATGGACAAAAGGTCGAAGGGACAAAAGGTCGACGGGACAAAAGGTCGAATGGACAAAAGGTCGACGGGACAAAATGTCGAAAGGACAAAAAGTCGAAGGGTCAAAAGGTCGAAATTACAAAATTGGTTAAAATTGAAAAGCCATAGTATTGAGAACAAAACAAATGAAAACTATGATGTGAGTACCGTCATCGGGGGTGACACTTGGCCAAATAAGGGTCAGATTGGCCCATGTTTTCAACAAATTCAGCACAAGGAAAATGTAATATAAGACCCTTTTCGAGCGATTCAGATAGTCGACCTACAGACTCTAATTTCTACACAAAACTCTACCACTAATATGCAATATGCATAAGCACATTCATTCATTTATTTACCTTACATCTAAACAGAAACCACTGAATCAACAATTTGACGCCACAATACACGAGTTAATAATTCGAGAACACGGAGTTCTGTTTAAAAAAAATAAACGTCTCACTACCTTCACTGTACACAACAAACTGATTTATTATCCTTAACTTAACTACATTACAAGTATGCTAAGTCTGCACTGGCTCGGTAGGTACAGGTTTGATGATCGCCCTCGATATCGTTCGCCTGGTTCTGCTGATGCGCCTCGATGTTGCCAACTCCAAAATGCTGACACCGATGGGAACGTCGGTGTTCATTGTTCGCCGCTACACACCGTCTTTTTGTACACTGCCAAAGGTGGTCCTCAGCACCCGTTCCTCGTATACTCCGAGTGCTTGCATATGCACAATCATGATTTTATCCTGAAACACTAATGCATGATCGTTCATGCTGTGTACCATGAGAGAGATTTTTTCGGTAATGTTGTACAATATACAACATCACGCATGTTTGAGTGTTAAAATGATTCGTACGGTTGAATCACCGAATAATATGCATAATGTAAACTGTTATGTACGGCTTAAGGCCAGTCTTTGTGTACATGATTCAGTGTTTATTTCTTATTTAAAACCAATAATAACGTCACGTTGAATTAAAACCAATAATATTCCCATCTAATACATGATGATGAGTGGAAAATGAATTTGACACACATTTATACAAGAGACTTCTGATTCTCCATGATCGACATCGAAATGTAATGTATAGGAATGTATAGGAAGTCGCGTTGGTGAAATAATTAATTACACGACACTGAATCAAAGATACCAAAACCAACGTATTTCACTCAAGCATGCACTCGAAGCGACACGTGTTACAAGAGCACGATCTAACAAGTTTTAATTTTTCAGTTCTCGTCCCGAGAACTAATCAAAATCATACAATGCTCGCCCTGGCTGTTGAATATTCACCGTAAATTGGTTAAAGAACTGCCCATGAAATAAAGAAGGAGAAATCTCTGGGAAATGTAACAAGCTAAATTTTTTTTCAGAAACATGTTTTCAAACTTGTCGTATATTTAGTATTTTTCATGTATACAGAATTATAGATTTTTAAATTTTGTCCATTCGACTTTTTGTCCCTTCGACCTTTTGTCCCGTCGACGTTTTGTCCCCTCGACCTTTTGTCCCGTCGACCTTTTGTCCCGTCGACCTTTTGTCCTTTCGACCTTTTGTCCCTTCGACCTTTTGTCCCATCGACCTTTTGTCTCTTCGACCTTTTGTCCGTCGACCTTTTGTCCTTCGACCTTTTGTCTTTCGACATTCTGTCCCAAAGCCATTCCATGAACGGTGTTTGGCATTGAAGTCACCAATTATGAAAAATTTGGATTTGTTGCGAGTTAGAATTTGAAGATCAGCTCTCAACAAAATCCTTTGCTCCCCATTGCACTGGAAAGGCATGTTGGCAGCAGAAAAAGAGAATTGTCTAAACTCTATTGCAACAGATACTGCCAGGGTTTCAGAAACTTTGGTTTCGAAAGATGAATATAATATAAGTTTGATTCGTCTATTAATGACAATGGCGACCCCACACCGGGCGCTGTCAAGACCATCATTTCTGTAAATGTAGTAATTTGGATCTCTTTTGATGAAGAGCTCAGGTTTTAAATATGTTTCAGTTTCAGTTATAATGGCAGTGTACACATTATAAGTTTCACAGTAGCCGGGCAACCAGTGGAGAATGTTGAAAGCTTCCAATATCTTGGTAGCCAAATGGCGTCAGACGGCGGTACCAAGATCGACATAGGCGCACGGATCAAGAAAGCAAGGGCTGCCTTTGCGAGTTTAAGAAATATCTGGAAAAACAGGCAGATAAGTGAACGCACCAAAATACGAATTTTCAACTCTAACGTGAAATCTGTGCAGTTATACGCTAGCAAAACATGGTGTGTATCAGTGGAGAACACTCAACGGCTGCAGGTGTGCATTAACAGATGCCTGCGGTATATAATTCGGGCCTGGTGGCCTCACAACTGGATCTCAAACAACGAGCTCCATCGTCGTTGTCACCAGAGGCCGATAGGAACAGAAATTCGGGATCGGAAGTGGGGCTGGGTCGGCCACACTCTACGTAGGGGCGGAAACGAAATCTGTACACAAGCATTAGACTGGAACCCAGCGGGACATCGCAGCAGAGGCAGACCCAGAGGCTCATGGCGGCGAAGCCTCAATAAAGAAATAAAAGAAGTCGACCGAAAACTAACCTGGCAACAGGTTAAAGCGATAGCTGGACATCGCTCAGGATGGAGATCTTTCAAGTCGGCCCTTTACACCACCGGAGGTGTACAGGACCCGTAAGTGGCCGAACAATTCATTAGGCCGAAATGAGCAGAAATGATTATTTGGTCGAAAATGTCATTAGATCGTTTGGATGAAGATGCCGTTGAGTCAAAATGATCGGAATGGCCATTTGGCTGAAAATGCCATTTAGCCGAAAAGGAAATACTTCCGAACATGTTGATCGGCTGTACTGGTCAAAGAAGGTCGTTTGGCGGAAGAAATAATTCGATCGAAATGGTCATTTGGCTGAAAAGGTTATTTGACCAAAAATGTCATTTGGCTTAATACGAGTTCGACATTTTTGGTCAAATGACCATAAAAAAAATGATAATATCCGACAAATAACCCTTCTGCCTAACGATAATTTCACTTGTCATAAGACGAGTTTGTACAATCCCATTGAAATTCCACCACTTAATTGTATCTTGACAGATACGTATTTCGACCTCAACAGTAAGGCCGTCTTCAGTGTCTTGTACTTGACTCGACTTCAGCCAAACCGCATTTTCGGCTAAATTACTCATTCGGTCAAACGATCTGTTAGAGCAATCGCATTTGTAGCCAAATCATCAGTTCGGCCGTGTGTCGCTTTCAGTGAATTGACATTTCCGGCAAAATCCTTTTCGACCTAAGAATCGTTTCGGTCACAAGCTCAATTCGACTAAAGGGAATTCGGATAGAAGACTTCCAGCTTCACGTTTTATTCAGACAAGAGGCATTTGGCCAACTGCCAATAGAAGGGGCTCTTTCTTAATATTTTCCAAAGGATTTTCCGTATAAAACAAAAAAAAAACTTTCAAAATTGTTCAATTCCTCGTTGAAATTCCGATAATTTTTTCGCGGAAATTTTAAATTCTGATAATTTTTAGCAGAATTTTAGAAGAGTTTGCCATGGAAAGAATTTTCCGCGGAAATTTCATATAATTTCCCCAAGAAATTCCAAATATTTTCGTTCAGAGGTTACAAACAATTTACTATCACCCACAGAATATCGGAATTAATGTTTTGATACAACTTAGAATTTTTTTTTCTCTATAATTAAGACGAAAGAAATAAAAGTGTCTACTACAAATTATACGAAAGCTTCGTCGTTTATCGGAAAAGCCCGTGTTGTTTACAGTAACGATTTTGTCACCCCGATTTTAATCGGGTAAGACAGAAGTGAAAATTGTGTACAATATCGGCTTCAGTATGCTGCTTTTTTGGGGAACATCTGCCCCTTTAGCTTTAACCAAAAGTCAATTAGTCAATTTCCAGAAAGGTTTACATGGCTTGCAGTACTCTCAAGGGTTGCCGCCCAAGTTTTATTTTTTTAAAGCGCTTGAATGAACTTTCACTGTGAATTCAACTCTTATGTTTGTAAAATAAATTATGTCGAAAAAATTAATTATGACAAACACAAAATTGAACTGATAAGATGGAAAACTGCAACAAAAATAGCAATTTTGTAAATATATTTAAACTCAAATACAAAACATTGAAGAATTCGGCATCACTGCAATCATATCGTTACGTATACACACAAGTAATAGTGTGCGTATTTTATGTTGGAAACAGTATTATTGATATAGGTACATGCAGGGATTAACTGTTTTTGAATGTTATTGAAATAGGTTCAAGGCGGTGATGATGTTTTTTTAGCTAAATACTTCTATAATGTGATGAAAATTTCGTTTTTGATGTTAACAAATTGTTTCCAATTAAAAATTACATGAGCCGAGCTTAATTATTCTCATTTCTCTTGATTATTGGGTGAGAAATCAATGCATTTCATATGCGCATTGCCTTATTGTTATTGATATAGGAACAGATACCCTACATTCAGTCGATTTTCATCAATCAACTCAGTTTCCAAAGGCTTATTTTAATTTTTTTTTTCTTTTTAGTGTGGTTTCATTTAGTACACGCACGTTCACAAATTGAAAACGGCCATTTACACGATCGTACAAGCCAAGATTGTACATGTGGCACCATAGTTTTAGACATAACTAGTATAATCAAGTTTAGAACACCATTCATTGTATTTTTATTTGTATCCTGACATAAACATTAGTAGCTTAAACTCTTTTACGGTTTACTTGCAATGCATAAAATTTCAGTTTTGGCTATTCTCATCGAATTCATATAGGGGAACTGTCCCGATCTCCATCTCACTGAACATATATTCATCACATCGTGAAACAAAGAAATAAAGCACCATTTTTTGTCGCTTCTTTTTGATAACATGCGAGCTCACTGCTGAAAAAATCTAAAAAAAAAAGAAACAAATCAAATTGCTATCCATTACTTTATTTTTGACGGGATGAATATCAGAGCCATGAGATGAATTCCGGGAGCTGTTCCCCTATTTTACACCATTCACCGGCGAAAATCTATTAACTTATTTTAAAACCACCCATTTCCAATAATTTCTCTAGAATTACAGATTGTGTTCCCTTTCGCCGCTCATTAAGTTTAAAGCTTAACGTTTTCCAGTCCCGGGTGTTGAATGAGCTCGTACAATAATCGTCCATCCGTTGGAACATCGACAGATAGTACACAGGACATCCCCCCAACGAGGAACGATTTGCCATAACAATCAAAGCTAACTGTCTGCGCGAAAATCCCCTGGAGGCATGGGTGCCAACAGTAATGCTGATGTCTTTCTTCTGGATTCTGCCCTGCCCTGTTATAAAGAAGAAAAAAAAAAACGATTACAATAAATGGGAAGCGTTCGGGAAGACAACGGGAAGGCGAATTGACTTACAGAGACGGCAACGAATCCATTTGTACGGGCGGTAATTTGAGACGAAATTTCTACTCGCTTCTCCCCTCCAGTTTGCGGTTATGACTTGCTGTCGAACTGTGCCGTATAGAACAAAACCGGCTCATTGTTATTGATTTTAAATCCGGAAACAAATCTCGGCAACAACGGGCAGAAGGATACTTTTCACTTCTATTCTGTCAGTAAAGCCGCTGATAGGGCATGACTATATCTGCAATGCTTTTTGCAATATTCAGGTTCTCGGTGCAGAGGTTTTCAAATTTCATGATCTTACAGTATTCTGCTTCAGCCAGCTACAAAAACAGTAATACTCACGAATATTTCTTAAGATTGTAAAACCAGACAGAAACTAATTTCAAATTTGCCTCACAACTTCAGAAGCAGTATTATAAGAATCATGAAAAACTGTAATGGAAAATATGATTCCGGCTCCGCAACGCTTCACAGCAAATGAGTCTTCCAAATAAATGATATTGATTTTGTGTCTTATGTATGGCCTTAAAATGTTATCAAAATATCGTTCTGAGACACATTTCGAGTACCACAGATTGAGAACCACTTCCTCGGCGTGTGAGCAAGTGGTAGTCGTCCTCACTTTCTACGGTTTAATGGTAATGGCTGTTCTGGCTCGGCGGTTTTTCGATCGTTTGCGTATTTTTTCTCGTTATACTCAACCAGTTATCCTTCTTGCTGGAAGCAGGAAGTGAACGGGGGGAAACAGTGTGGACATAAAGAAGCTTAGTTATAAAGAGATAGAGGACAGTTTGGTGCCTTTTCTCGAGTTGCTCCGTTTCGTGATAAAAGTTCATCCAAAAAGAGCACTCGAAGGACGATGCCGTTGGTTCAGCCCGATAATGGCCCTTCTGTCTGTGTTCGGTAGTTGAAGTCCTTTCGTTGAAGTTCTGTAAATGGACTTGCGGCTTCCGGTTTGCAGAGTGGATTAACCGGTAAGAATCAAGCATGGCAGACAGCTACCAAACCATCAAACTCGTAGTGACTTGTTTCATTGGTTGAAAATCTTTTCAATGAACAGTGTGTTCATCTTAGTATTGAACTTAATCTTGAATTAAAAAAAAAACACTTGAATAATGTTAAAAAAAAAGTTTGCTCAACATTTTACTTCAATTTTTATGCATCTATGAGTTATGAATCATTTGCCGTATACATAGTTGATTGCAACTTGAATCAAATGTTTTTCACATTTTCTCAACAATCGTTTGTTCTTCCTACAGCTCCTCTCGTTACGCTGAGGATACAGGAAAGCCAGGAAGCGGTTATAAATTACGGAGATAGATTGCTAACCGAACGAGAATAATTTTGAAAATTCAATCTCGGTAGGCTGATATCAGATGCCAGCAGAGAAATTCGGAGCCACATCATGGCAGGAAATCGTACGTACTTTGGACTCCGCAAAACGCTCTGATCGAATAGAGCTCGCCGCCGTACCAAACTGACTATCTACAAAACGCTTATTGGACCGGTAGTTCTCTACGGACACGAGACGTGGACGATGCTCGTGGAGGATCAACGTGCGCTGGGAGTTTTCGAAAGGAAAGTGCTGCGTACCATATATGGTGGGGTGCAGATGGCTGATGGTACTTGGAGCAGGAAAATTAGCCACGAGTTGCATCAGCTGTTGGGAGAAGCATCCATCGTTCACACAGCGAAAATCGGAAAACTGCGGTGGGCCGGGCACGTAGCCAGATTGTCTGACAGAAATCCGGTGAAAATGATTCTCAACAACGATCCGACGGGAGCAAGAAGGCGAGGTGCACAGCGAGCAAGGTGGATCGATCTGCGGACCCTCAGCAGACTGCGTGGTTGGCGACATGCAGCGCAGTCATGGACCGAGCTGAATGGGTAAAACTTGTATGCACTGCACAGGCTACTCCGTCCTTAGTCTGTTAATAAGCCGGGAAGATGCTAGTAGAGGAATTCGGAAACAGTTACAGGCAGGAAATTCTGCTTACTTTGTACTCGGAAAAACACGATTTGTTGTTTTAAGTTTTTGAAATAATTGCAGGCAGGGTTGTTTGGAAAAGTTAACCTTGAATAAATTTAGGAATCGATTGAACGAATGAAATTTTGTGATGAGAAAAGTCATCCTAAAGGAACTTCCTGACGCAATGCTGTCGAAATTTCGGAAGAAATCATGATGATACTTCGGGCAACATCCTGGAGAAACTTCCTGATGAAATTCTGGAGGAACTTTCGGACAAAATCCTGGAGGATTTTCCGAACGAAATTTTGAAGAACCTTTGGACGAAAACCTGAAGGAAGTTCCCGACGAAATTCTAGAGGAACTTCCGGATGAAATCCTGGAGGAACTTCCAGACGAAATGTTGAAAGAACTTCCGGACGACATCCTGGAGGAACTTCCGCACAAAATGCTGGAGGAACTTCCGGAGGAATTTTTTAGATGAACTTCCGGACGAAATCCTGAAGAACCTTTGGACGAAATCCTGGAGGAACTTCTAGACGACATCCTGGAACAACTTTCGAACGAAATCCTGGAGGAACTCCTGGACGTAATCCTGGAGGAACGTTAAGATGAAATTCTGGAGCACCTTCCGGACGAAATCCTGGAAAAAATTTCGGATGAAATCCTGGGGGAACTTCTTGACAAAATTCTGGAGGAACTTCCTCAAGAAATCCTGAAGGAACTTACGGATGACATCCTGAAGTTACTTCCGAACGACATTCTGCAGGAACTTTTGGACGAAATCCTGGAGGAGCTTCCGCACGAAATCCTAGAGGATATTCCGGACTAAATATTGTTGGAACTTTCGGACAAAATCCTGGAGGAACTTTCGGACGAAATCCTGGAGGAACTCCTGGACGTAATTCTGGAGGAACGTTAAGATGAAATTCTGGAGCACCTTCCGGACGAAATCCTGGAAAAAATTTCGGATGAAATCCTGGGGGAACTTCTTGACAAAATTCTGGAGGAACTTCCTCAAGAAATCCTGAAGGAACTTACGGATGACATCCTGAAGTTACTTCCGAACGACATTCTGCAGGAACTTTTGGACGAAATCCTGGAGGAACTTCCGCACGAAATCCTGGAGGATATTCCGGACTAAATATTGGAGGAACTTTCGGACAAAATCCTGGAGGAACTTTTGGACGAAATCCTGGAGGAACTTTCGGATGAAATCCTGAAGGAATTTCTGGACGAGATCTTTGAAGAATATTCGGACAAAAACCTGGAGGAACTTCCCGACGAAATGCTGGAGGAACTTCCGGACGAAATCTCGGAGGAACTTTCGGACGTAATCCTGGAGGAACCTCCTCACGAAATCCTGAAGTAACTTACGGATGACATCCTGGAGTTACTTCCGAACGACATTCTGCAGGAACTTTTGGACGAAATCCTGGAGGAACTTCCGCACGAAATCCTGGAGGATATTCCGGAAGAAATATTGGAGGAACTTCCGGACAAAATCCTGGAGGAATTTCCGGACGAAATCCTGGAGGAACTTTCGGACGAAATCCTGGTGGATTGTTTGGACAAAATCTTGAAAAACCTTTAGACGAAATCCTGGAGTAATTTCTGGACGACATCTTTGAAGAATATTCGGACAAAAACCTGGAGGAACTTCCCGACGAAATGCTGAAGGAACTTCCGGACGAACTTTCGGGCGAAAGCCCGTCGACGTCCTGTAACAAAATTCGGAAGAAATCCTGGAGGAACTCTTGGATAAAATTCTGGAGGAACTTCCGCACGAAATCCTGCAGAATTTTCCGGACGAAATACTGAAGGAAATTCCGGACGAAATCCTGGAGGAACTTCCCGGTGACATTCTGGAGGAGCTTCTGGACAAAATCCTAAAGGAACTTCTGGACGAAATCCCGGGGGAAACTTCTGGACGAAATTCTGTAGGAACCTCCTGACGAAATTATGGAGGAACTTCCTCACAAAATCTTGGAGGAGCTTACGGACGACATCCTGGAGGTACTTCCGAACGACATTCTGGAGAAACTTTCGGACGATATCCTGGAGGAACTTCCGGGCGAAACCCTGGTGGAACTTCCCGACGACATCCTGGATGAAATTTCGGGCGAAATCCTGGAGGAACTTCTGGACGAAATCCTGGAGGAACCTCCGGAGGAATATATAGGCGTATAGTTTAACAATCGATTTTAAAATGGCGACGCGCAGTTCAATTCTTGCTGACGGCGGCGAAGTGGGAAAACCATCGACGTCGGTGCGACGGCGTACAGGATCGCTTTCTAAATCTTACGGATTCAAAAATATGTAACTCAACGATTTGAATTCATATCTGCACTAGCGCCACCAAGCGTATGGGTTCCAAAAAAAACTTACGGAATTCACAATATGTAACCAAAGCAGTATTTCAATATACACTAGCGCCGCCAAGCGGATGAGTGCCGAAGTAATATGACCAGCAATAGTTTCGTTTTGACGTTTTCAACAAATTTGTAGAAAACAGCAACTTTCTAAGTCTTGCGGATTCCACAATATCTAACCAACGAGTATTTTATTATCCCCTAGCGCCGTCAAGCGGATGAGTTTCGAAATAATATGATCTGCAATAGATTCGATTTGACCTCTTCAACACATTTGTAGAAGACAGCAGAGGACGGCAAAATTTGTGAGTCCCAAAATTGATCAAATTGGTTCACAATCGGCTGAGACATTGCGATTTGAAAATAGCATTCCGACCAGGGTTGTAAATATTCGGCAGTACTGGATGAAGGTGATGTTTTTTGCCTTTCTCGTATACTAAGTATACGTAAAGGCTATACGATCACTCCAAAACCAAACTTTTGATAGAAGGCTCGGAGACCCATAGTATATACCAATCGACTCAGCTCGACGAATTGAGGTGATGTCTGTTTGTATGTATGTATGTGTGTGTGTATGTGTACAAAATTTTATAGACACACTTTTTGGAACTTAGTATTGACCGAATTACTCGCAACAAGTTCCATTCGACAGAGAATCCTGTACCATTATTTGCTATTGAAAATTGGCCAAATTGGACTATGGGATCAGAAGATATGGCCAAAATACTATTTTTTTCCTTTCCTTGCAATCGATCTCACATTCCCGAAGAGGGAGAGGAATAAACAACAGAACTCCCATCACCCAGTGCGCCACGAATAGGGTAACCAACTTGATTTGGGCCCCTACACATAATGGACCCTCCTGGCTCTATTTTCTTGATTTCTTAATTAAAAACCATGCCGCTAAAATATTCAGAAAAATATATTAAGCTCTTTTAGTTGAATGTATTCAACCGTCTAAGACGAATTAAGTACTCTCCATTTAATTCCACCAATTATTTTTTGATATCTTTGCAGATACGTATTTCGACCTCAACTGTGTGGTCGTCTTCAGTGCCTCGTACTTGACTCGACTTGAAGAAAACAATCGCAACCTACACTATTTATACTACGCTAGGTACCTAATCTAATCTTATTTGCCTACTTTATTTACCTATACAGTTAATTACTTTATTGCTTAGGTAGAAACTTGAAGAGCCAAGAGCTGCCGTTTCGCTGATCCTTATTCAACAGCGCTGTTTGTACCTGTCGGTAGATTTCCAAACTCTCAGCTACATCGAGTTTCCATGGGGAAGAGACATTTCATAAGATTTTAATATTTGATGCCGTAATTGGGTGATTTTCCTTATACACATGCTCTGCTACCTTAGATCTGAATTCGTAATGTAATCCCTTATCGTTTTCTCTTTTAGCCTTACTCACTCCCGCCATATGTTTCTTGAATCCTATATCTAATGATCTTTTTGTTTGGCCTACATAGATTTTTTCACATTGGGAACTTATTTTACTTATTTTATAAACGCCTGCCTTATTCAACATTTCTACGGAAAACATTTCTAGGGAAACGGCAGCTTTCGGCTCTTCAAGTTTCTACCTAAGCAATAAAGTAATTAACTGTATAGGTAAATAAAGTAGGCAAATAAGATTAGATTAAGTACCTAGCGTAGTATAAATAGTGTAAGTCTAGGGCAGGGTTGAAAACCTCTAAAATAAAGACAAAAAAAATTCCCGTGCGAAAATAGTGATATTTTGATGAGATTTCGAGGAAATTATTTAGTTCCAGAACGCGAGCGTCACAATGCGTTACGCTCAAAAGGATACATCAAAAATGGAACATTCACCCTATGTGACCAGATTTAGTCGCAATCGAGTTGCTGCAACCATATTTGCCTGACTTGAGCTACTCGGGTAAGAATTCTGTGTCGTTTCTTTGATGTATTCAATCCTCATTTCTTTATTCCATCCCTAAAGATCGTATCATTTAACAAAATTAGTCTTAATTACATATCTTTACTCATAACTAATACACTCTTAATTACAATTAATGCATTTTTCATTCTTTGCAATACTGCCGTAATATTTGAACTATTTTCGCACATACATATCATCCTTGCGACTGCGGTTCAATCTCTTCCGCAGACATTGGCTATGTTCTTCGTGTCAACTGGAGGGGCTGGTGTCCAAAATAATGAACCACCACGAGAATTCAATAACGATTAAATTTTACTTTATTTTTATAATAGTTTGTGTGATGTGTAGGTGTGACATAGTTGGCTACGCTTAGTGCCTTAACTATTGTTACTACCGCAAATTCTCGCTTGACTTTTCAAAAGGACCTAAGTAACAATTCAATTGTTTCGAGAAAAGCGATGCTGAAGTTTGGAAAAACACATTTTACTATTGTATCAAACTGAACCTAGATTTCTGGGTTCTGTTACATTTATGGTCAAGAAGAGTAGTACATTGTGGTATAGAAATGAAGTACTGAATGCTCTATATTGAATTTTAGGTGATAACATTAAAAATGTCAGATAGGACGTTCTGATATTTCAAGCTGTACATTGGTCATGTTACTTAAGACGTTTACTCCTCAGTGTAGTTACATTGGTCATTTCGATTTGTCTTTATTATTGTAATATTCATATGACGTGTTCGATAATCTCTATCACTAACACATAAACATAGTTAAAAAAAAGATATTCTATCACAGGAGGTGAAAAATAGATGAAAAATACAGCAGGCTCAATAAATTTCATCACGCTTTCATCTGTTGTCAAAATTTTGAATACACCGCCGAAAAGGTCAAACAAGGCTGGATTAATAACATGATGGATATAAATCCAGGCACCAGTTTCACGTTTTGCTGACAAATAATATTTGCAATTACAATTCCGTGGAAAATTAAACAATTTCCTATTCATGTAAAGGAAACCTAAGTACAAATTTGGATTTGTTTTTATGTTTTGTCACTTCCGTCGTTTCAATTGCTCAAAACATTAAACGTCTTATCTAACACTAGGGAAAAAAATTGAAATTGTACATTGGTCATAATTCAATGTGCGTTCAGACTATGAGTTATATTGCTTGTAAGTAAAGAGTAGCTTGATATCAATGTTCGTATATTGCAAATAATACATATGCGTTTTACATCAATATTTGATACAGAAAGCAGTAATGTTGACAAGTCTATGAACGTAGAGTGGTAGATAAGACGTTTCATTTTTTGAGCAATTGAAACGACGGAAGTGACAGAACATAAAAACAAATCCAAATTTGTTCTTAGGTTAGCAAATGGTTGATTTTTTACGTTTGATTGTAATTTCAATTGTTATTGGTTAGCAAAACATAAAGCTGGTGGTTGAAACTATTGCCAGGTCAAGGAATTAAGGTAAGTTCTATTATTTCCCTTTCAATTAGCAAATAATACAATTTGAAACAAATTTTTTAGCCTACCACAGTCCTTCGAATTACGAGTACTAGTTGGGCCACTAGGAGTATCGTCCAGGCCTTGTGCCGTAGAAGACTACCGATCTCATGAGCAACAAGAAGGTGTATTTGGTACGACGACTAACTCTACTTAATCAGAAGATCTTGCTGAATCCAAAGTAAGTGCTATTCAGTCCTGATTTAGGAAGTATACAAATTCATCGACCAACTCGATTTGGTCACTATCATCTCAAGGTCGAGGGACTTGCTGACATTGAGCCGTTATTTGTTATGTTACTTCACTATTATTAATATGATGTTTGGAAACCAGCATCCGTACACTGCGTGTGTGTAATTAATTCATAAGCAATCCCTGGAGTTCATTCATTTTTGTAGAATTTTGTCCCTTAATCATATAAAAAAAGACAGACTCTCCGTCTTCAACCGGCGGTTGTACAGACTGAACAATTATTATCTAGCATGAGACAATGGACAGAACATTAACACAACACCTAGTGAAGCAGCGGAGATTTTTTCGTGTCACGGGGCGGGAATCGAACCCACATGCGTCTAGACGATTGACGTCGCTAACAGCAAGGCCACGCAGCCGATGGGAAAGTACGGATCAAGGAACGGTTTCGTTACTGAGAAGCTTTGAAGAGTAGAAAGCTAGCTAATCTTATTATAAGAACGAGAAAGACCTATGTACAATCGCGATTTGTTTTATCGTAGAGTTACATTGGACTTTTTCCTGTAACGATGATCAAACGTCCTATATAACAATCAAACTCAGTTACATTGTGTATGCACATTGGTCGTTCTGCAATGTGTGGACTTGCTCCACGCATGGAAAATTTTTGCTTGGGTATTCATGTGACATACAGATGAGAAGTAATGCTATCAATAGCAGTGTTTCACTCGATTTTTTCAAAATTGTTACTTAGGTCCTTTTGAAAAGTTAAGCGAGAATTCGTTTCGCTAAGTCTCATGTAGCTCATTTCACGTTAGGCATTTTGATCTTTTATAATTTAGGAGTTTGGAAATAGAATAATAAAATAGAAAATTGTCTGAAACTATAGACTAATCTATTAAACAAATGCCGGTAGAATAGTGAATTCAATATTTGAACTAATTAGCTTCCACAAATTCGCTACTCATGTGTTCTCGTTCCATAAATCAGCATTTTCCTTTCTGCTCCTTTTGTCATCTCCAGTATATGAACGTCGATTTGGGTGCATATTTCATGGATAATGTAATGGAACGATAGTTACAGCTCCTCACTTCCAAGTACTAAGGAGTGTCGATCTTTCCTATGAGGAGTGTCCTTTCCAGATGTAACCGTCAGATCGGCCGGCTGAAAAACAACAAAGCCCCTGGAGTTGATTAACTATCAGGAGAGCTGTTTAAACACGGTGGTGAGGCACTGGCTAGAGCGCTGCACTGGGTAATTACCAAGGTTTGGGAGGATTAGGTTCTGCCGCAGGAGTGTATAGAAGGTGTCGTGTGTCCCATCTACAAAAAGGGCGATAAGTTGGATTGTAGCAACTACCGCGCAATCACATTGCTGAATGCCGCCTACAAGGTACTCTCCCAAATTTTATGCCGCCGACTAACACCAATTGCAAGATAGATCGTGAGGTAGTACCAGGCGGGATTTATGGGTGAACGCTCTACCACAGACCAGGTGTTCGCCATACGTCAGGTATTGCAGAAATGCTGCGAATACAACGTGCCCACACATCATCTATTTATCGACTTCAAAGCCGCATATGATACAATCGATCGGGACCAGCTATTGCAGCTAATGCACGAACAGATTTCCAGATAAACTGATACGAAGGCGACAATGGATCGGGTGATGTGCGTAGTTCGCGTTCCAGGGGCATTCTAGAGTCCCTTCGAAACGCGCAGAGGGTTACGGCAAGTTGATGTTCTTTCGTGTCTACTATTCAACATCGCTTTGGAAGAGATAATACGAATGGCAGGAATCGATACGAGTGGTACGATTTTCACGAAGTCCGTTCAGTTATTTGGTTTTGCCGACGACATAGATATTATGCCACGTAACTTTGAGAGGATGGAGGAAGCCTACATCAGACTGAAAAGCGAAGCTAAACGGATTGGACTAGTCATCAACACATTATAGGAAGAGGCTCAAGAGAGACCAACGTAAGCCACACACCACGAGTTTGTATTAGTGGTGACGAAATCGAGGTTGTTGAAGAATTCGTGTACTTGGTCTCACTGATGACCTCCGATACCAGCAGAGAAATTCGGAGACGCATCATAGCAGGAAATCGTACATACTTTGGACTCCGCAAAACGCTTCGATCAAATAGAGTTCGCCGCCGTATCAAACTAACTATCTACAAAATCCTTATTAGACCGGTAGTCCGCTACGGACACGAGACCTGGACGATGCTTGTGGAGAACCAACGAGCACTGGGAGTTTTCGAAAGGAAAGTTCTGCGTACCATCTATGGTGCGGTGCAGATGGCGAACGATACGTGGAGGAGGCGAATAAATCACGAGTTTCATAAGCTGTTGGGTGAACCATCCATCGTTCACACCGCGAAAATCGGCGAGGTGCACAGCGGGCAAGGTGGATCGATCAGGTAGAGGACGATTTGCGGACCCTCCGTAGACTGCGTGGTTGGCGACGTGCAGTCATGGACCGAGCTGAATGGAGAAGACTTTTATGTATTGCACAGGCCATTCCGACTTTAGTCTCGTGATAAAAAAATGATACTTTTATGCCCAGGAAAGTCGAGAGAATTTCCAAGACCGGGTCGGGAATAGAACCCACCCACCTTCAGGGTGGTCTTGCTTTGTAGCTGCGCATTTTTCCGCTCGGCCAAGGAAGGCCCCTCTGTCGTCAAGCCCCAAAGCAGTCACTAAAAAATAGTACGGCCGATTGTGTTTGAGTTCCTGGGCTAGTCTCATGTTTCGAATTAAACTCAAATTAAAATTAATCTTCGAAAATTAAAAATTATTCGGTCTTGAGAATCTTCGTACTTTCCAATAAGAAGTCTATCAAAAAACGATTAGATGTCTTTTTTTTTTTTTTTTTTTTTTTTTTTTACAAGGGAGAATGCATTTACACACTAACCCAGTACACGTGCATTGTAGTTGCCAAGCTACCACACGGAAGTGTACTGGAGTGTCGGACTCGACCATACCGGTAATACCGACTAAACTCCCTTGGGCTCCACCATCGTTTCCCCCAGGAACTACCTCGCAGTACTACTTCTGGGGGGACGGCAGTACTAAGCGTACTCACTCATTATCGCTCACACAGGCACTCGTCCCACGCGAGACTGACTTGGGTGCTCGCACACCATTCACTCCATTTGAGTCTTACTTGGATGCTCTCCCGGACGCTCCGCTGCCATGCCTCGAGGTGTCAATAGCGGTAACTGCCTGGGCCTACAGATATTGCGCTACGACACTCTGCCTCAGCACGAGCAGATCAATCACACCACTGCCGAAGCAGACCATACGCTACCCTGCCGAAGCAGGGACACTCCCCATGCACCACATGTGCACAACTGTAGGTGTGTGGGTACAACCCACTGCTACCCTGCCGCCGAAGCAGCTTCTCCAAAGACCATTCGCTCCATGTGACCCTTTTTCGGGTGCTCACTCTAACACTCCACTGCAATGCCTCGAGGTGTCGATGGGATACCTCGACTCCTGCCTCAGCATGTGCAGTCCATACTCAGACTTCTGCTGCGCTTCGAGGTGATAATAACGGCGGCGAAACGCTATGACCAGGCTTCGGAATTCTCACTCATATGAATAAAAACCTGCGATTAATCCATTTAGCGGTGTGTGATTTTTCATGGTCCCCCTGTGAGGAAGTATTCTCACACAACATTTTTATCCGGATAGAATGGCGGGTGATTAATTCGTGAGCGCCAGATCGCCGGATAATTTAATTTTAATTCCACAAATTTTCCTTCTCGTCGCCTCATCGGATAATTTTTACAAGCATATTTACAAAAATTTAGGACCGCAACGGGATTCGAACCCAAAACAATTTTAAAATGTTCAGAGCGCCCACTAAAACCACACCACCACATAAATTGATTGAAAGCGAACGGAAAAACTCCTGTATTAAACCTTTTGCTTATCGTGGCGCATCGTTAGATTCAATCAGCTTGGAGTGGCAAAGCAAGCGGCATTTGATTTTCGCGAAGCATGGGAAGAAGGATAACAATTTTTCGCACCATCGCTTGTGCCGGAGTTTATCGCACTGTAATTTATCCGGATAAAATGCATGGTGGAGTGATCAGTTGTCGCGTGAGTGAGTGAGAAATCCGAACCCTGGCTATGACACTCCTGCCTCAGCACAACCAGATCACTCACTCCCTGCCGAAGCAGCTCACGCGCTACCCTACCGAAGTAGGTACACTCCACAACTTATTCTAACACTCCACTGCCATGCCTCGAGGTGTCGATAGCGGTATGTGGGGACTAATCAACGATACTACGCTACGACACTCTTACCTTAGCATGTGCAGTCCATACTCAGACTTCTGCTGCGCTTCGAGGTGACCATAGCGGCGGCGACACGCTATGACACTCCTGCCTCAGCACAAACAGATCACTCACTCCCTGCCGAAGCAGCTCACGCACTACCCTACCGAAGTAGGGACACTCCACATGCCAATTGGCACTCCCTCCCTGGGCTTGTGCTTTTGAAGCGGCACACAGTCGCTTTGATAGAGTCCGCTTACGGGCACTTGTGGTTTTTTGGGAGGGATTTTAGCAGAGCCCACTGCTAAATCCCACCACGCCCTAGGCAGTTCTCCCTGACTCGCAGACAGCTGGGGAGGGGTCGTCAAGCCCTTGGACATCATGCTGTTCCTGCTGTCCCTGCTGCCCCCACGATTAGATGTCTGTCAAAAGTAATCTGTCTATGTGTGCAGAAAAACTCGATCATTGCTTTGCTGTTCCTTTCAAGTTGCATTCAATGAGACAGAGTTTGAGTCATCATCAACGCTGGTGTTTCAATTTCCATTAACATTTTGCATACAACAATCATATTTTCCATCGCATGTACTAATTAAGCATTTTTGATGTTTTTTTTAATGTGGTGTGTAGAAGTAATCGCAGATTAGTAAGTGTTGGAATGATTCCATTTCATTAACAAAATTTTTCCAAACAATGTTTTACTCTATTTGATGTGAAAAACGCTAAACAGTTTATTATTAGAATTAATACTGCTATGAGTAAGCCTATTTAATATTTCTCATAATTTTCCTGGAAAATAACCAACCACTTTTTTACGATGCCTGATGATCCTCCGGCACTGCGGGAAACGGCAAATTAATTTAGCAACGATAAATTAACAGAATGCGGTTTACTCAATGACGACGACGACGCGGCGCCAGCTGCCCGGCAGGGGGTGTGGTTTGTGGTTGATGAGGTGTGCGGCGCTGCAATGGATCGTCGAGGGAAACCCGTAGGGATATATTGAGCTGTAAACAGATAATTAATAATCGACCTGCAACAAATAATTGATATTTGTAGCCGATTTTTATTTTGCGCGGGTCAAATAATGTGAATGCAGGTTAAAGATTCTCACTGGGGAAATTCACTTTTGTTGTTGAATTCAACAGCACAAAAAACATCGATTCCATGCGTTGAACATCAGGGCCGGATTTAGCCGGAAGGGGGTCCCGGGGCCGACGGTATGTGGGGGCCCCAAAATGTACAAAAAAGGTTGGTTTTGGTACATAAGATTTGTGGGGGACCGCCCCCCCCCCCCCTAAAACCGTCCCTAAACATATGTATCGAGTCCAATATTCGCACTCGATTGATCTGTGCTCGCACTCCTTCATATACTTAAACGCAGGGCTTTATCAATTTGTTATGCAAAACAACTCCTACATTAAATTGAACCAAGTCGCTTGAACGAAAAGAAAGTTGACAATGTTCAACTTTTTACATTTTAGTTGAATTCAACTGAGTTGACTCATTTGCCTGCTAAAAACGTAGCATTATCGACCATTTGATGTCGCAAAGCAAACCTGAAGCCAGCGACGTTCGGCTAGGCTCTCCTCAACAAGCAATGGTGTTGACTTCTTAACCGAAATGTCAGTAATCAACGCAAGGATCCTGACGGACAACAAGCTTGATGTTTTCCGGACCAGTATGTACCTTCCAAGATGAAGATTTCTACCCTCTTCAACTCATTGATTTGCACAGAGCTTTCATTATCTGCTTCACTTAGCTGTGCAGCGTGGGTACGAAAATTATCTGTGCCGCTGAAATCGATTACCGTGATGTAAAATAGTAGGGACACGGCAGGTATTTTCGTCTGTTCGTCATAGTCTCGAAAACCAATAAAAGAGACGCTTTTTTGTAAAACTCATACGTACCAAATCGTAGGCTCAGGAGAAACGTTCTGCTATAGTGGAGTTCTAGCAAATGTACGTTGCTTTCGTTGGTTTTAGCCCCTACGACGATGGACGGAAATACCTGCCGTGTCCCTATCTGTTGGTCCGAAGTTTAGTCACAAAATTTTTATAAGCCAAGTCTCTAAGGTCGTCGCTCTTGGACAATCCGTGAGGAGATGCAGGATAACAAACTGAAGCCGATCAATGTGGTCCACATGAAGTGGGAAGTACTTACCAGCCGCACATGAAGCACATGCCTGAAATTCAGCTTCGAATTGTCATGCAGATATAAATAAATTCTAATCTTTTTAACTTAATCCCAACGAATTAAGTTACAATGATTCTTTACTCTTGGCGTTCTCACCTAATTCCCACTACACAGACAGAGTAGCGCTTTTTGCTACTCACGAAATCCACTGAATGCAAAACTTTGCAAACCCCATGAATCAGCATTTTTTCGACGTCTAATTCCGAAGTGGATTTCATTTTTCGCACTTCGTCGCTGTGGGTGCTCTAATTAATTGAATAGAACAAGTGCAACAATATAGCGCGCGGACGAGAAACGAGAAGGAAACACTCGGAACGAGCACACGGCGTTGGCGACGACGACGACGACCGACGACGACGATGGCTCTCTCCGGCCGGAAGTGGTTTCGCCGCACCATTTTCGTTGATGACGGTCGGTCGCTCCGTGCCGGGCGGTTGACTCTAGCGCGAAGCTTCGCTCGGTTCCTAAGTTGAAAATTAAATGAACAGGAGCAAAAACGGGAAGCACTTATTCCGGGGCAGTTTTAATGATCGCTGGTAGAAGTGAACTTTTTTTTCGCGATTTTTTTTTTATTTCGCTAGACTGCAACCTTCCTCTGCATCTACATTTCCGATGTTAAATTCAATGTTCCGGGGCGGTGGGTGGTGCTAAAAAATGAATAGATGGTTTTCTGAAATTTTCAGGTGTACAAGCTAGCAGCAGCAGAAAGCCTGCGAGAACTTTTTATTGTTTTTAGCACTTTCAACAATGCGGTGCTTCTTGCGGGATAAAAGCACGAACAACAATGAATATCCTTTCTTTGTGAAACGACAACCGGAAATCCATCAGGATAGTGATTCAAACGTGGTAGGGTAACGGTACCAATAGTGGAGGTATTAGTAGATCCACAAAAGAAAACATTTTAAAAAAATTGATAATTATGGGAAATTTACAGCTTTAATATCTAAGCCAATAGATAAACTAATTAATTTGCTAACAAAAATTAGGTTGATGTCATTTACAATAGCAACTACTAAATAGTGATTGCACAACTAATGAGCACACTGTTTCTTTAGTGGCGACAAAAACTATTTTTGATTCCCATAGTGGTAATTATTATTTATTATCAGACTAAGGCCGGAGTGGCATGTGCAGTGCATAACAGTCTTCTCCATTCAGTTCGATCCATGGCTGCACATTGCCAACAACGCAGTCTGCTTAGGGTCCGCAAATCGTCCGTAACTTGATCGATTCACCTTGCTCGCTGTGCACATCGCCTTCTTGTTCCCGTCGGATCGTTGTTGAGTACCATTTTCACTGGATTTCTGGCCGACATTCTGGCTATGTGCCCACAGCAGTCTTCCGATTTTCGCGGTGTGAACGATGGATGGTTCTCACAACAGCTGATGCAACTCGTGGTTCATTCGCCTCCTCCATGTACCATCCGCCATCTGCACCCCACCATATATGGTACGCAGCACTTTTCTTTCGAAAACTCCCAGTACGCGTTGGTGCTCCACGAGCATCGTCCAGGTCTCGTGTCCGTAAAGAACTACCGGTCTAATAAGCGTTTTGTAGATAGTCAATTTGGTACGGCGGTGAACTCTATTCTATCGGAGCGTTTTTTGGAGTCCGTACGACTTCCGGCCATCATGCATCTCCGAATTTCTCTGCTGGTATCGTTATCACCAGTGAGCCCAAGTACACGAATTCTTCAACCACCTCGATTTCGTCACTGTGCGGCATTGGACAGGCCTATAAACATGAACAAGCCTAATATACCTCTGCTCCTCAGTCAGATGACAGATGACAGCAGCCATCGTACGAGATACACTTTTACGGGCGGTCAATCCTAGTGAGTCGCGAGTGTAAGCAATGCAAAATATGATGGGTGATTGTTATGAGCGATGTTGAATTGCACATTTGGCGATCCTTCCAGGAGTGTGTACCAACGTTGCTCGTGAAATCACCCATCATGTTATGTAGAAGTGTGTGACTGTTTCGAATGCATTTCTCGGGGAGCCGAAAAACAGGTAAAGCGGCGGATTTTTTTGTTCACACTGGTAAGAAGTTATTTCAAAATAATTGGACGTCGATAACTCCGAAGCTTTGTTATTGTGAAATGAACGAAATAAAAACAAAAACATTGTACGCCATATTGAATTAATGATGGGTAGATGAATTAGCCATCTCTTCAATCCCCTGTGTCAAATACAGTAGTTTTTGTGAGACTTTCTTCCGATTCGTTAGAGTAAAATCAGCAGTGATTCAAATCGTTCGGGGCTGTCAGTTTGAATATGAATCTGAAACATTAATTTTCCCAGCAGCTGTTCTAGATTCAGTTTTTATACCAGTCAACTGTCAAAAAAATAAAACTGGTATAACGCTCCGTTCTATTTTCTGCAGATTTGAACCACGATTGAATCACGAGATTCAAATATTTTTCAATTGTTTTGGTGTATGGATGCGTCATTTTATCTACGGATCAATCCACTTTGCAATTCCGGCGCCTTTCTTGGGAGTAACATAATGATTTAAATTAATTGAAAATTTGAAACACATGAATAGAACACTGCTGGGGAAACCAGCGAGTTTGTTCTATTTTGCTCCAGATTCAAACTAGAATAGTGGTCGAAAATTTAGAATGAAACTGAATCACTCCTGATTTCACCCTTAAACGGAGCAGTTTATTGGATCCGATCACGTCGATTTGATTTACTTTGTTGATGGTTTACATCAAGTGTATGACGTGCGATAGATATTGTCGGCGTAGCACCAACTTAGAATTCGGAAGTCGGGACTTCCGAACCGAACTTTCTTCCAAAGTTTTATCTGTCAAACTAATTGATGCGTTGTTTAGCGCAGCTTTAGACAAATCTAGCGCACTACTTCCGAAGTTGGGAAAGTCCAATTTCGGTATAAAAAGCGTTCTAACTTTGTTCCGGAAAGACAATAATTAAGTCGAATGATTAAGCTCCGAACAAGTTGCCCTGTTTTCCTTTGTTGTCAGCTAAGCCAACACGATCCAGTATAAGTATAGATTTTTTCTAAATAGAAGTGTGATTATCGATACACACGAAAATTTTTTTTGGTAAAACCGAAAAAAATAATAACGACTATAGGAGTGATTTTCTGTAAGTAGTCTGAAACTTTACAATACACTAATGAGAATTGGTTATTCCATAATTAACAGTTTACAAGTTTTTATTTTTTTATCTAGGGTAACTGTGCCAGTTATTTAAAGCCAAATGTTCATCCAATCAAAACCATAGAAATAAAAAGAAATTGGTTGGTTTATTATTATTTTTGTGATTCTTTTAGCAGTGTACACTGTCGATAGCAAAAAAATCCGATGAAATTGGTGCTTTATTTCATTGTTCCAAGAAGAGATGAATTCACATACAGTACGATGCAACATTTCTCCTATGTGTTATAATTTCAGTGTTGTCATTTTCAAACAAAATGTTTCAAAGTTTTCTTCTTGATTACAATAGCTTTATTTATCAAAAACACGCAATAACAATCGCACTTGTATCTAAATATATTGAAATGGAATAATGCTGTGATAGAAAATTCCTATAACATCGCGTGAATTAAATTAATTGCAATTGATTAGCAATATTTCGATTAGGTGAATATTGTTGATGGCTAATATTGTTATGACCATGGCAGGATTTAGCCATAAGATTTGTGGGGGCCCGGGGCCACGGCCCCCCCGGCCCCCCATAAATCCCGCCCTGGTTATGACTCACAAATAAATTGGAGTTCTGTTTGAATGTTTTTGATCTATCATTAGAAAAATATATGGACGCAATGTAAAAGTTCATCTAAAAGAGTTTGATTGGTGTAGCTGTTCTGCGTGAAAAGACGCCCACATTTAAGTGTTTCTTTCTCTGCGTTGATGGGACGCTCGCAAGAAGAATGGTGTTATTGTGGATCGTAATGATCACAATTCTGCGTGGTGGGACGCCCGCTTTCAGTAGATTCTTCCTCTGCGTTGGTGGGACGCCCGCAAGAAGAATGGTGTTATTGTGGATCGTAATGATCACAATTCTGCGTGGTGGGACGCCCGCTTTCAGTAGATTCTTCCTCTGCGTTGGTGGGACGCCCGCAAGAAGAATGGTGTTATTGTGGATCGTAATGATCACAATTCTGCGTGGTGGGACGCCCGCTTTCAGTAGATTCTTCCTCTGCGTTGGTGGGACGCCCGCAAGAAGAATGGTGTTATTGTGGATCGTAATGATCACAATTCTGCGTGGTGGGACGCCCGCATTCAGTAGATTCTTCCTCTGCGTTGGTGGGACGCCCGCAAGAAGAATGGTGTTATTGTGGATCGTAATGATCACAACTCTGCGTGGTGGGACGCCCGCTTTCAGTAGATTCTTCCTCTGCGTTGGTGGGACGCCCGCAAGAAGAATGGTGTTATTGTGGATCGTAATGATCACAACTCTGCGTGGTGGGACGCCCGCTTTCAGTAGATTCTTCCTCTGCGTTGGTGGGACGCCCGCAAGAAGAATGGTGTTATTGTGGATCGTAACGATCACAATTCTGCGTGGTGGGACGCCCGCATTCAGTAGATTCTTCCTCTGCGTTGGTGGGACGCCCGCAAGAAGAATGGTGTTATTGTGGATTGTAATGATCACAATTCTGCGTGGTGGGACGCCCGCATTCAGTAGATTCTTGCTCTGCGTTGTTGGGACGCCCGCAAGAAGAATGGTGTTATTGTGGATCGTAATGATCACAATTCTGCGTGGTGGGACGCCCGCATTCAGTAGATTCTTCCACTGCGTTGGTGGGACGCCCGCAAGAAAAATGATTTTATTGTGAATACGAAAGGTCAAAAGTACTCGAAAAGTTTGATTTGATTAAAAGCTCGATACCGGTCCAGTTACGGTTTTCTTTTTTGGTTTCATGTCGCTGGTTGTTTGACATATACAGATACACAGTTCAATAGACGTGTGCTCAAAGTACAGGTAGAAGTAGTAGTAGTGATGATTTGTATTAATAGGGTACAGTCGATACGTCATTACTCGGGAATGTCTTGAAAGTGATTTTCCATATTTAGATTTGGCACCCATAATGGTGTATCCAAAGTGTTTTTCGATTACGAAATGAGACGTTTACAGTACAATAATGTGACGAAAGTGATTGTTTGCTGCAAGATGGCTTTATATCATAGTGGAAGAGTCATCCCATTGTACATTTTATGTCGGAATTGTTGTTTTTTCCTTAAAGTATAAGATGCCAGTCATTTTTTTAGAGAAAGGGGGAGATGTGCGGCATTGGACAGGCCTATAAACATGAACAAGCCTAATATACCTCTGCTCCTCAGTCAGATGGCAGATGACAGCAGCCATCGTACGAGATACACTTTTACGGGCGGTCAATCCTAGTGAGTCGCGAGTGTAAGCAATGCAAAATATGATGGGTGATTGTTATGAGCGATGTTGAATTGCACAGTCACCACCAATACAAACTCGTGGCTTACGTTGTCCTCTCTTGAGCCTCTTCCAATCACGTACTTCGTCTTCGACATGTTGATGACTAGTTCACACTGGTTAGCTTTGCCCTTCAGTCTGATGTAGGCTTCCTCCATCCTCTCAAAGTTACGCGCCATAATATCAATCTCATCGGCGAAACCAAATAACTTGACCGACTTCGTGAAAATCGTACCACCTAACCTTCGTATTACACAGGGTTTGCAGAAATCGCTCTCGAAAGATAACGAACAACTACAGGGGATGTCCAAAATAGCTGGGATAGGCAAATTTTAGGCATAATTAGATGTATTGTAACTATGTCAATTATTATCCGATTTTGACAATTCAGGGATGTCTGAACTAGAAATTTAATGTAATTTCACCATATGTTCATGAAACCAACCATGGCCATCGGATACCGGATATATTCCGGGTTTTTTGAAGGTAAGTTCAAAACCATAACTTTGTGGTGGGTATTAGGATAAGTTGTGGTTAAAAACAGAATAATATTAGTAGTCACAAATAAAGTTGGGCTCTTTCTGATTGGAACCATTTGTTGAAATTCGAAATCGGAACAGAATCAAGTAAGATATGGCCATTTGCTTAGAATCGGTGCCGATTGGGAGTTTTGAAAAGGACCAGGCCACAAATTCATTTGAACCAACCTTTTTCACCGATCTTCCATTATGATTACATTCCAGAAGTCTTATGATACGTCAAGAATGAAAATCCAACCGAAATGACGGATCCTGAAGTCGCTGGGGTGCCCCCGGGGATCCCGTATAGGGGACATTTCAGTTTAGGCACCAAAGCTAGTCATTCGACGGTTCGTTTTTCATGGTTTTCTATCAGGAAGTGAGGTACGAATATAAAATGGACCATTGATGACTTTGACCGCTTCCAGGACCTACGGATTGTCCCCGGGGAACTCGTAGAAGGGGTTATTTCAGTTTTAGCACTAAAGCTAGTCATTCGACGACTCGTTTCTCATGGTTTTCGATTCGGAAGCGAGGTACGAACATAAAATTGACCATTGATGACTCTGACCGCTTCCGGTGCCTATAGACTACCCCCAGGGAACCTGTAGAAGGGGTCTTTCCGGATTTAGTGCCAAAACTAGTCATACTATTCGAAAACCATGAAGAACGAGCCGTCGAATAACTAGCTTTGGTGTTTAAACTGAAATTTCCCCTTCTACAGGTTCTCCGGGAACAATCCATAGGTCCTGGAAGCGGACAAAGTCGTTAATGATCCATTTTATATTCATTCCTCACTGATAGAACTCCATTAAAAAGATCCATCGAATAACTAGTTTTGGCACTAAAACAGAAATGACCCTTTCTACAGGGTTACCCTGGGGGTAATCCATAAGTCCCGGAAGCGGTAAGAGTCGTCAATGGTCCATTTTATATTCATACCTCACTTCCTGATAGAAAATCATGAAAAACGAACCGTCGAATGACCAGTTTTGGTGCCAAAACTGAAATGTCCCCTATACGGGTTTCCCGGGGGCACCCCAGCGACTTCAGGATCCGTCATTTCGGTTGGATTTTCATTCTTGACGTATCATAAGATTTCTGGAATGTAATCATAATGGAAGATTGGTGAAAAGGTTGATTTAAATGAATTTGTGGCCAGGTCCCTTTTAAAACACCCGATCGGCACCGATTCTAAGCAAATGGCCATATCTCATTTGATTCTGGTCCGATTTTGAATGTCAACTTATGGTTCCAATCAAAAAGAGCTATACTTTATTTGTGGTTACTAATATTATTCTATTTTAACCACAACTTATCCTAATACCCACCACAAATTTACGGTTTTGAACCTACCTTCAAAAAACTCGGCATATCTCCGGTATCCGATCCCTGAATTGTCAAAATCGGATAATAATTGACATATTTACAATACATCTAATTATCCCCAAAATTTGCCTATCCAATTTTTTTGGACATCCCATGTATAAAAGAGAGGCAAAAACCTCTTCGAATCATAACAAGCCATGAAAACAAAACTATCGCACTAGTATACTAGCTGGAAAAAACTGATTCGGATAGGCGGCCCCCACCGATGGGGTTTGATAAAATGCTGTGTTCTCGCTCATTTCATGTTGGGGACCATATTTTTTTTGCACAGCTGTGTAAAACAAGTTGAAATGCATATTCAGAACCGGTGCCCCCCGCAATTGGGGCTTATTGAAAGAAATTTATTATGGGTTGTAGCCCCCAGAATCAGTTCATTATCGTAACTGCTACTGAAAAACGTCTCTCACGGTATGCTGCCTATCGAGAGTGTATACAGACATGATAAGTGAGAAATTTGCTCATTCTCCTTTGGATTCAAACCCTGGTATTACACCATCCAAAGCGATGTTGAACAGCAGACACGAAAGACCATAACCTTACCGTAATCCTCTGCGCGTTTCAAAGGAATCGAGAATGCCCCTGAAACGCGAAATACGCACATCACCCGATCCATTGTTGCCTTAATCAATCGTATCAGTTTATCTGGAAATCCGTTTTCGTGCATTAGCTGCCATAGCTGGTCCCGATCGATTGTATCATATGCGGCTAACTCGATAAATAGATGATGTGGGCACGTTGTATTCGCGGCACTTCTGCAATACCTGACGTATGGCGAACACCTGATATGTGGTAGAGCGTTCACCCATAAATCCCGCCTGGTACTGCCCCACACGAACTCTCTTGCGATTGGTGTAAGTCGGCGGCACAGAATTTGGGAGAGTACCTTGTAGGCAGCGTTCAGTAATGTGATTGCGCGGTAGTTCCTACAATCCAGCTTATCGCCTTTTTTGTAGATGGGACACACGACACCTTCCATCCACTCCTGCGGCAGAACCTCATTCTCCCAAACTTTGGTATTTACGCAGTGTAGCACTCTAGCCAATGCCTCACCACTGTGTTTAAACAGCTCTCCTGGTAGTTGATCAACTCCAGGGGCTTTGTTGTTTTTCAGCCGGCCGATCTCCTCCTGGATTTTCTGCAGACTCGGAGCTGGAAGTCGTATGTCCTGCGTACATGCTCCCAGGCTCATTACCATAGCGCCACCGTTGTCTGCCATATCGGCATTCAGGTGCTCTTCGTAGTGCTTTCGCCAGCTTTGGATCACCTTAGGCTCGTTCGTAAGAAGGTTCCCGTTTATGTCCTTACAAATATCAGGCTGTGGCACGTGGCCCTTACGTGAACGGTTTAACTTCTCATAGCACTTTCGAGCGTATTCCCATAGTGGTGATATCCATTGATTTCTTATGCTACTCACCTTTATTGATACAGTTGAACCAATATAGGTGCAAGGGAGTCAAATTTATTAAGAAAAATCATTGCTTTCAATAGTTTGTCAAGCGAAATCTTATAGGATAAGTTGCATTTCGCAGGATATTTAAACCCAGCGTGTCGAGAATGTTTCCCACCCGAAAACATCCTAGACCGGACCGAGAATCGAACTTGCTATCTCCGGAATCAGAGACGGGAATGGTTGACATTTCTTTTGACGTAGGACTATGTCTGTCTTTTCTATATTGGGGTACACTTCACGATTGCGAAAATCGGGGACCGTCACAAAAATATGATAGACTTTAAATTTTTTCAATTTTTTTGGACCATTCGATCAAGGATGAGTCAACGCTTCTTTGTATTTATACGAAAATACTGATTTTTAACTATTTATTATCGAAAATTGATAAAATGTTTAGAAATAGGTAAACTAACCAATCACGTACATGCATCACAAGCTCATACATCAAAATCAAGCAACTTACGGGTTTGGATCTAATCCTCAGTTTGAACAAGATTTTACGTACATTCAAAGTTAATTGCCTATATGCCGGGTATTAAGCCACCCGGAGTGGAAATTAATTACTATGTCTGAAACTTGATTATGCATATGTACAACATGTGATAGATTTAGCTCGGAAAAGGTATTGGAGGGTAAACGCCCCTTCGGTGGGGTTTGATCCCACAACCCCAGTTCGCATGACAGGTGCTTTCCCTACTAAGCTACGAAGGACCTCCGTCGTCCACCGCAGCTTAGCGGGTACTGATGAAACCAAATTCCCAGCACCAGATTTCACGCAAAGCGGACGCATCAAAGCGATCGCAGCGAAGCGGACACAGCATCATGGAGGCGCTGTTAACATTTTCAACGGTAATCCATCGCATTGGTGGTGTTCCTTGGTGTGTTGCTGCAGATCATTCAACCTAAACGAACCAGCATTTTATATGAAGAAAGGGTTGACTACAAAATAGCACTGTTGCGATCCCGCAGAAAAGAAAGTTTAAATTTGGACTGTTTTGGTGGCATCGGCGTTTGGCGTGGAAGCTTGGTTTCTGTTAGTGATTCCATCCATTCAAATTTACGGGCTTAATTTTTGGAATACAAGAAAGTTGCTTTCCGGCGCAGCGGGCTTGGTAGTCATATGACTACTGCTTCTGCCTCATACGCAGGAGGTCGTGGGTTCAATCCCAGGTCCGTTCCATTCTCCTACTTTGTATCTTTCTCTATATTTCTCATGTTCTAGCAATCGCTAGAACTGGAAATGGACTTCCATACCGTTTCCATCTTAATTCCTATACCTTCAACTTGAGTATTCTAACAGTGGAAATGAACTATAAAAAAGCGCGTTTCCAAACATCCAATTAGAAATTCAATCAGTTGCTTTCTCCTATCTATCACATTGGCAGCTCGTTAACCAAGACGGACCTCTGCCTCTCGAACCTAACCCAAAAATTCCAACAAATTCCGCATGAACTCGTGGCAAGTGCAGAGGTATATTCGGCTTGCAGTGGGCGAGTGATTGCATCATAATTTCCTCCCCCTTCCCTACATTGACTTGCATTCTGACGTGGCAGGCGCCAGAATGACCTATCAAATCTAGACCAACATTTGAAAAGGGCGTAACAGCCAAAATTTATTCCTTCTGATTCTTCGTCTACATATAAAGCTTTATATGTGGACGAAGAATCAGAAGGAATAATTTTTGGTTGTTACGCCCTTTTCAAATGCTGGTCTAGAAATGAGATCACCAGTACTTGTACATTGAAGATGTGTGCTAGTCCCAAGCAAACATCTGTTGGTTCCCTGTGCAAGAACAGCTGATCTGGTCATAATGGAGTAGCAACTACGAGCAGTCAATCAAGCTCAAGCTCAAGCTCAAGCTCTACAAGAAAGTTGCTTTCCGGCGCGCGAGCCATTTTGATCGGGATTCCACAAAGAGCGGTTTAATCATTTATAAGGCAGTGGCAACTATATTGCCACTAACAAATTATATGTTTTTCTGTTTATTAACAAGAGCTCTACTTATTATTTCCCATGTAGTGGCTATATTTGCTACCTAGTAATCCCCCAGATGAATTTGAGCCATTAAATATTGAAATGTCAATTTGAGAACAGTTTTTTTACGAACAGATCATAAGTTTAGAGTGGAAGAAGGATTTTAGTTGAAAAATGACGACAAAGATATACTTTTTTTCCATTGGCAATAATTACTTTGAATCTTATGTGTTAGACTATGGCGTGATTAGTGTGAAAAATCCTTTGCCGTTCTTGTATATTTGGTTTTTGGATTTTTGACGAAATTGCATGGGAAAAAAGTGCAAAACCAAAAAATTTCCTCTTATAATGCGTTTTTCAACTAGGACTCTTCGCTAAAAATGTAACGTGCTTTGTTTTGATTTGTTTTACGTAAAAACTATTTTTTTAAAAATCTTTTATTATTTTTTGTTGTTACCTTTTCTTTCGCTTGCAAGGCGGTGGCAAATAACACTACCCAAACGGCCCGTTGTCTGCGGAATCCCGATCAAAATTGCTCGCGCGCGCCGAAAAGCGGCTTTCTTATATCCAATCAAATAATTGAATTTGTCCCACCACTTCATAGCTGAGAGCTGCGGACTCGATCAAATCCAATTTTCAAGATATTTTGCTTGAAACTCGCAAATTTCCTCTCGGTGTTCAATGTACACGTTACGATTTTTTCACATCGAATTATTATTGTGTTTATCTTTACAAAATAATTACAAAGACTTCGTCAATTTACTGCATCGTATAAATTAACGTGTCGAATGTTAAATTAATTCATATCCTCCACTTATGTTGAATTCATCGAAATATTTAAAATGACGCCAGAAAATTGAAATTTGTTACAAATGAGCTATATTTAGTATGAGTTGATTTATACGTGTACTCTCTCGGCTGCGCTCAAAATGCACAAAACCTCTCTCGAAGCGATGGATACTTTTTGACAGCTTACTTTGGAGATTCTTTGACACTCGTTTTGACTCAATCCGCAGCTCCCAGCTTCATAGTAGTAGTAGTAGTGAAATTCTTCTTTATTTAAAACATTTTTTGTTCTACAATTTTCTTTAAACATGTACAGTGATCGGCTTGGCCCTCCAACTTCAATTTTAATTATTATTATTATTATTATTATTTTTATGTTGTTACTTAATTTTTAAAATATAATGTATCATGACGGCCTTTTGGATGTTTTTACGCTAGTGTGTTTTTAAAATTTGATAACCTAATTACTATGTACACTAATATTTACAATAAAAAATTGATAACCTAGATTGGAACTAGCGCCCTAAGTGCTTCTTGGTCCGAGTGCAGGCAACGGACCCTAAACTTTTCTTTACACTGACCAAAGCGGTCATGTAAGGTTTTTATCCCGGCCAGACGGTGGACCTCAGATGTTCATGTCCTGGCAGGGGTGTTGAGGATCATCCTCAGGAATTTGTTTTGGACCCGTTGAAGTTTGAGGTGGTGGGTTTTAGCGCAGCTCTCCCAGACCGGCATGTCGTATTCCATCACGGGGAGGATGATTTGCTTGTAGACAGCAAGCTTATTTTTCAGGGACAATGACGACCGGTGGTTGATCAAAGAGTACAGTAGTTTCAACAAAACGTTACACTTTGTCACCGTTTTGTCAACCTGTTGCCTGAAAATAAGCTTGCTGTCGAGGGTCAAGCCAAGGTAGTCGGTTTCATTGCCCATTCCACAGTCGTGCTATTGAGGATGATTTTACAGTCCCCAGGCGGAACATGTTTAGGGGATTTCGAGTGGGGGGAAATGATGACCTGGGTCTTCGCCGCGTTGATACAGATCTTCCAGCTAGTGAGGTACTCTGTCAGGATATCCAGGCCTCGTTGGAGTTTTGCCACTAGCGCTCTGATCACTCTACCGTTGTAGATGATGGAGGTGTCATCTGCGAACAGAGACAGAATGCCGCCTTCTGGAGGTTCTGGCATGCAGTGTTGGTAAAATATCGATTTCTCAAAACTCATGTACGAATCACCGACAGTATGATTTTTTTCCACCACAAATAACTATTTAATTTTGAGTTAAACGATTTTTAAACACTAGACCAATATTTGAAAAAAAAAAGATCAATCTCATATTCTTATACATATTCAAAATGTAATCATTCCAGACGTCAATAAATACATACCAAGTTCAGGAAATTTATTCTCCAGTGTTAGATAAAATGGCCTCTGCTCCCGTAGTGCCTTAAGCATCAGATAGACTGCATTCCAACGTGTCGCATTGGAAATAGGAGCTAAATGTGCCTTATGCTCAATGAAAGTTTCTTTGAATCTGGTTTGACGGGTCATTATGACAAGCTTTTTGATGGCACTGAATTGACGTTCATATTTTTTCAATACGTCCCAAACCGCGAGTTGACAGGTATGTGCAGCGCAACGTGTTCCCTCAGGCAGTAGTCCATCAAGTTCATCGAACGGATCCATCGTATTCTCAGGTTCGACATCTTCATCCTGCACGACTTCATCCGAAAATAGGCACTCATCAGGAGCACACTCATTATCATCTATGTCCTCGTCGTCCATTGCTTCGTCGGTCGCATCTAGATCCATTCGACGGAATGTTTCCGTTTCTTTGTAAACATTGTCAACAGCGCTCATTTCCTCTCGCAAATAAGTTCTTTCATGATCAGACAAGAGGGCTTCTCGCAGTTTGGCTACCGAAGCAACCATGTTGCTCCCATTGTCATGCGTCACGGTGAAAATTTGTTCGGGTTGTATGTTGTACACCTGCAGTACTTCTTCCTGAATGGTCTCTTGGAGCTTGGCAGCAGTTTGACTGCTGGTCATCTCTTTAATCACTATAGAAGAGTAAAAATATTTGAAGTCCGTGCGTGTGTGTGTGCATGTGCGTGTGCATGTGTGTGTGCGTATGTATGCATGTGCGCGTGGATGTGAGTGTGTGTGATTGTGTGCGGGTACGTGTGTGAAATAAATCAATACCAAATTTTCAAAACAACTTATCTGCTTTTGTGAACAAAGATTCTAACGTCGAACACCCACGCAAACCAACACCATCAACACGTAGGTGAAGGCTTCTGCTATCTGTTGATGGTGCTGGTTCGCGTGGGAGTGCTATCAGATTCGTCAAATCGACAATAGAGTGTTTGTTTACGAAAGCAGATAAGTCGTTTTGAAAATTTGGTGTTGAAATGTTACTATTCTAGAACAAAAACTCACCCAGGCAGCGGAACACTACATTTCCGTCATGGAAATATTGTACCATAACACCGAAAGAGTGATGATTTCGCCTTGTAGCACTGTCGATTTTTAAATTGAGTAATTTTCCTTTCACCTCGGAGGCTATTTTCTGCCTGGCTAATTCTGCTGCTTTGGAATACATTTGCGTTACAATTTTCCGGTTCATCGTAATTTTGAATGCATCCCAGAGTGGCTTCACCAGGGTTTCAAATCCAATCCACTTTGGGAAGCTGTAAGGGAGTGCGTTTACAGTTCCCATTTGAAGGGTCCCAAGCAGAACTGTTTCTCGACTCATCTCTACCAGGACTTTGGGAACAGGTTTAGATTTTTTCGCTGGTGGCGTCTCTTCTTCTGCAGCTGATTGGGATTTCACCGGTGTTAGGGGTATGCCAATCGCTTCGAGCTTGTCGATATGCTGTGTTCTGATGTGTCGCAGGAAGTTACCGTGATTGTATTTTCCAACTTGCACATAGCTGCAGTTTGTGTCGGCCATGCATTTTATTTGCTGACCATCTTCACCCGTCACAATCACTTTTGAAATTTTCTCTTTTAGCGACATGGATTTTTCCATTTCGGAAGTGCCTCGAATTTCGCAATTGTTGTCAATACCGGATAAATAAAACAAACCGAACCGAGAGTGGCAACAAACTTGACAAACTAAACAGTGATCGATCGGTGAGCAGAGCTTGAGTAGATATTTAGTGAGCGTAAGCTGTTTGCATCTCACTGCAGTTATCGCTTATTCTTACTATGACACTTCTTGCTCTCTCGACATGGATCATGAGGCAACGTGAAAAAATATTAACTTAGGATCGTTTGTGAGAATCGTGAGGCTTGATGGTTTCAAATGCTCATTATGAGTCAGAGGTTAAGATTCAATCGTGAGTTCAACTTTCTCATCTCGTTTATGAGATTTCTCATGGAAGAATGCTTCATGAGGCTGAAAATGAAACGATTTTACCAACACTGCTGGCATGTCAGAGGTGAACAGATTGAAAAGCAGGGGCCCGAGGATACTGCCCTGGGGGACGCCTGCGACGATGTTGTGCGCATTGGAACTCGCTCCGCTGATTGAGACCCGGTATGTCCTTGCCGACAGGTAAAAGATTGTAGCGTTGTAGTTTGTACACCAGCCCATCATGCCATACATTGTCAAATGCCTTCTCGACATCGAGTAAGGCCATGGCGGATGTTTTTGAGACAAACTTGTTCCGTCTGAGGACGTTGGTAACTCGAGTCAGTTGGGGTACAGTTGACCGACCGCGTCGGAAACCAAACTGTTCCTCGAGCAAGATGTTGAGATTTTCGGCAGACTCAAGTAACCGGTGATGAATAGCTTTTTTGAATAGCTTGGATAATCTTGAGAGAAGGCTGATGGGACGATAACTTTTGGGGGAGGAAGGATCCTTCCCAGGCTTCCGGATGGGGATGACTTTCGCTGACTTCCAGGACGATGGGAAGTAGCTGAGCCGGAGACAATGATTAAGGATCAGCGAGAGGTGCTCAAAGAACGGAGCACTCATGTGTTTGAGCTCGAGATTCAGGATGCTATCGAAGCCTGGGGCCTTCATGTTCTTCGATGATTTGATATAGGCCGTCAATTCGCCAGCTGAGATCTCCAACTCCTCCGAGAAGTCGTTGGGAATCAAATGGATGTTGTTTGCATGCTCGTTGACGGCTGCTTCGTGTGTACTGACGATGTTCGGCCCAAAATTGTTTGAGCTGACGATGTGACGACCTAATTCAGCGACCTTCTCTGCAGGAGTTATCAAGCGATCCTTAAAGCCATTATTGTCTAGTGGGATCAAAGGTGGAATGGGCCGAGGCTTGGATTTTAGTATTTAGGTCATTTTTCAGAACGGCTTAGCATAATCTGGGAGAGTGCGGTTCTTATTCGAGAAGTCATTATTTTTGAGGTCCACCATTCTGGCCTTGGTAATTTTTGTGATTCGATTGCAGCGTGCCTTAAGTTCAGGCAGTCCAGTATGCTGAAACATGCTGCTCTCTGGCCACCGAGATTGCCTCTTCGATGGCGCACAGCTGGCAGTCGATACTTTCCGGCGTCTCCGGACGCACCTCGTAATTGATGGTGTTGCGACGCACTGCTGGAACCGCTGCCTGTTCACTCGATGATAGTTTTGCCGTAACTGCTGGTGCCGATTGACCGAGGAGCCCACTTCCGTCACCACCGGATAGTGATCCGAACTGAGCTTCTGGTGGACGACCGGCTGCGAGACGTGATCATTCATGTTCGTTATGTATAGGTCGAGGGTTGCGTGGACACCGGACCGGCTCAGCCGAGTGGGGTAATCCGGGGTCAAGATCGTGTAGTGGCCTTCCTCCATATCGTTGCTCCAGATGGTGCCGTTTCGATTGCCGCGACTGTTGCCCCAGGCTTGATGCTTGGCATTCAAGTCGCCAGCAATGATATACTGGTCTTGCCTCCGCGTCAGCTTGACGATGTCCCTCCGAAGGGCAGCCGATGATCCAATGCCGGCTTTGGCTTGCGTTGGACAGTACGCCGCGATGAGCGCGATTGTGCCGACCGAAGTGGTGATTTTGACACCGATGGCCTCGATGACACTGAGCTGGAAGCTTGGAAGCAGACGACAGTTGATGTTGTAGCGAAGAGCGATGGCCACACCACCTCGCCTGGTCGGCCGATCCTTCAGTTCAATTATTTTGCTCTTTAGCGAGCAAGCGTTCCAGTTGACCAGGCCTACCCTAGCAGCCATTTTCAATGATGAACATGCCAAGAGTGAAGACCTGTTCGAAGCGGGTTTTGCAGTCGCGCAGCCGAGAGGCGAGCTGCGCGAAGATCGGCATCAGTTGCTCCGGAGTGTTCAACGGGGCAGATTCGTCCGGTGAAACGGCTTCGTTCTCCGACTGCCGACGGAACCCAGGAGGAGTGAGCGGGGGCCATTCGCTGGTGGATGGTGTCGACGATGCTGGAGCTTGGACCGATGCAGCTGCCGCTACCAGTCGCTTGTGCGGCCGTAGCGGTGGGAGTATTGGAATTACACGACGGGGAGCCGGGATGGCTTGAAAGTTCACCTCATTGATTACAGGAATACAGTTCTTCTTCGGAATGGTCCTGGTGGAAGCCTTCTTCCGGATTTCCAGGAACTCGGCTCGCTTTAGGCAGCCCGATGTTTGTCGCCACAGTTTGCGCACTTGGGATCGGCCACCTCCATTTTGTCGCACTCGTCAGTCGGATGGGGTTCGCCACACTTGTCGCAGCGGGGCTTCATGCGGCAGTTCCTGGTGCCGTGCCTGAAATTGAAGCAGTTTGGGCATTGCGTGACATCGCGGTGCACTGGCCGATATCGTTCCCAGTCAACGACGGTGTAATTTATAACGCCAACCAGCTTCAGGTTCTTCCAGGTAGTGGAGCCGTGCTCCAGATGGATCAGGTAAAGCTGGTCGCGATATCTCCTTGCCTTGTCGTGACGAGCGATCTTGTGCACGGCTACTGGCTTCAGTTCGCAACTTTCAAGCTTTGCTTGGAGCTCTTCCTCCTTCATATCGTGGAGCCCTCACAGTAAAGCCTTGAGCGGTTTCGTGCCGGGGTGGTCATGAATGTAGTACTCATACTTGTAAACCTCGAGGAACTCCACGACGGATTGTTGATGGTCCTTGTTTGCCGGCATCACTTTCACGCCCTCGCTGCAGAGCCGAAAAGTACATTTCAGCCCCTTAGCGATCAGCTGTCGAATTTTTGGGCGTAAATCCGGTGGATCGCCCTTCACAAACACGGGCACTTCTCCTTCCGCTCCGGTTGCACCTGCGGCAGCTGCGATGGCTGCTTCTTCCTCTATTTCGGCGGATTGCCGGCGTCATCAAGCGGCAACGGCGAGAACACGTTGTTTGCAAAAGCTGCTTAGAGTGCGTTTAGGCACTTTTTCAGCGACCATATCGGCCACCGAGTCTCCCATGATGGGTCCGAGAGAAAATAACGCCAACGCGACGAAGCGAAAACGTAACCAGCAAACGAACGAGAAAAAACACTTGGAAAAAATGCGTGAGCAAAAAAAAGTCCGTACGTGCTGCTGTCTCGAACTAGAATGAATGATGACCGTCCCGCCACTTCATTAATTGTTATGAGTGTACATTATATTTACACCAATATCAGATCACAAAGGGGCGGGGCTAACGAGCTTAATTTATTGAATACAAGAAAACTGCTTTCTGGCGCGCGCCAGACATTTTGATCGGGATTCCGCAAAGGGCGGTTCGACAAAAAGTGATGCAGCGGAGCGGACATAGCAGCACGAAGTCGTGGGTAACAGTGGCAATGCTGATTTTTTTTCCAAATGGTGGAAGCTTAGCGAAAAATCATCGAGTAGCGGACAATTTCAACCTAAGGTGCCGGCAAGCGTTTGGATGCAGTTAGTTATTGGAAAGACACATTAGGGAAAAAAAAATAGTTCTTCTCAGGACCAGCATTTTATGGAAAGAAAGAGTTAATTGCGAAAATGGATTGTTTCGTTGGCATCGTGTTTAGCGTGGTAGCTTGGTTGCTGTTGGTGATTCCATCCGTTCACATTAATTGCATCATATCCCTCCGCCGCGCTATCAAATTTGCTAATTACGATTGAGTTTGCACTTTGAAGAAAGTTCATCTCGGATTGTAAGATCAACCTTCATTTGTATAAAAACATTTTATGAGGACATCATCCTCAAAAAATGGCCGAAATAAAGGAGAAATAAGCAGAATCAGAAATGGCGTGCAACCAAACGCAAATATATTTATTTGTAACGTTTAGTTTTCGCCCTCGATGGAAGCGTACTTTTAAAGTAAGGATTGTGATGTCCCCGACTAAAAGCCAGTCGAGTAGCTTCAGCGGCTTCTTGATTCAGTTGACCTTCGAGCAGTTTGCTCAATGTAAATAAAACGACACAAATTATGATGGCAAACGTGTACCATCAATTTCGAATAGCTACGTAGTCCTACGTCACCTTTGCGTACAACCCGATTGGGCTGCACCTTTGATTTTTGCATTTCCTTCCAGCTTCTTCTTTATTTTCCCGTTAAACTTCTCCCTACTCACTTCTCACTTCTCGCATATTACTTCTAACATCTTACTTCTCTCCCCTCTTTTCTTACTTTTTTTCTTTCTTCTCATTTCTATCATTTCACTTCTCACTTTTCTCTTTCCACTTTTTACTTTTGACTTCTCACTGCTCACTTCACGCTATTCACTCCTAACCTGTTATTCAACCTAATGACCCAGGATCGGTCCCACCTTCTTGAAAACATATGTTCTTGAATGAATTCTTAAAATTTTGATACCCATATTGTTTCTTCTAAATGAGTGTGTGGCCGTTCCGATTGCCATCAATTGTTCCGAGAGCAAATGATCAGGTGGTCCTCATACGTTCTGAAGTCATAATCCTAGAATTTTCTACGAAACTGGGAACTCACGATACAAGACATCATCATTTGGTTTCTCTAACATTAGCATATCCATTTTTGAGACATGGTCTACCAAATCCCCAATGTAGCATAGATCGGATGGAGGACGAATTTCTGAATCCATAGCTAATAGAATCGTTTCAATCGGTTGAAATCTGACGAAGTTATGATCATACCAAGAACGTAGGTACCCGGGTACCCTGTCGGTACGTTACGGGGTTAAAATATTCAGAAGCCTCTCCCCAAGCCCCCCTTACCGGATTTTCATTTTGATATTATCCAAACCTAAATTTTGCCGATTTCGAAGATGCCACGGAGTTTAAGGTGATTATACAATGAAGCCGATGCTTAGAACCCTAAAAAAATCACTTGAAAACGAAAAAGGTATCCGGGTACCTTGTCGGTAACATTAGGGTTAGAAATTTATGCATGGTCATTAGCTTAATGCAATCTGTGCATGAAATTCATTTCAGATTGTCATAAAATCATGCATTCTCTGGTTGAGTGTAGTACCACTCTGGTATGGGTTCAGGGACACTTCGGCATCCGTGGAAACAAGCGTGCAGACGCGATTGCGAATACCGGCAGACACAGTCCCCAGTCAACACAAATCGTATATGATGCAACAAAAGAAATGCAGTATACCCTAATTTTAAGTTTCTTCTTTATGAAAGCCTCTGGTTTATACATCACTGTATTGTAAACACCTTTTTGTAACAACCAAACACTACAATCTACTACACACACGAAGTAAACTAGTGACGAGCCAAAAATCTCGGTAATAAATATAATAATAATTATTTGGTTGGGTTGAGATCTGACGACCAACTGGCACAATAACACAACCCTGCTTCATCCATCGCAGTTGCTGATTAAACATGTGTGTAGCTACCAGACAATACTAAATACTCATCCTACTCAGTTGGTTTTGTAAAAAACAATACTTGTGAATCAGTTGATGTTGGAAATTTGATCTCATCAGTGTCCGTTGAGCTTAGAAGGGAAAGCACCTGCCCAGCGTACTGAGGTCGTGCGTGGGACTAGGACCAAACACCACCGAAGGAAGTGGTTGCCTTCCAATACATGTTTCGAACCAAATCTTTCACACGTTGTGCAATAGCATGAATTGAGTTTCAGACACTGCAGATCTATTCACTAAGCCATTTAGTTCTCTTGACAATTTTGTCATTGAAAATTTCTTTTAATTTCTTACGATAGGTCCCAATTTTGTATGGATAATATTCAATGGGTAATTTAGTCAATATTTGTTTCTAATTCCATTCATTTATAAGCGATTACTCGAGTTTATATGCAAATTTCGTATGTTTCTAAGGTGCGTTTTTATTCTACATCGCAAAATATTGGCGCCCAACCAAATCAAAGTAAAATCTTCTTTTACCTATACCTACCTATATGATGCAAAACCGAATATCGCCAGTCTCCATGCACGCCAGCCGCACGCGCATCTTCCTTGATTGGACACAGTCAGCGAGTGCGCGGTCTTCTTCTTTTAGAAAACAATTTACATCACCAGGCAGAAAAGCTGTCATCATTTGAAAAACGAAAACTTCATACGCCATTTGATTCAATTAGTTTTTATTTCATCCATTCACCATTTACACTCCTCGCACAACTCTACAATATGGTTCGCGTCCATATATATAATTCGGTTGTTTTTGTGTACATTTGTAAATGTGTTCATTTCTCAGTTCAATAACAATTCGCGTTTCCTAAACAATTCGCACTCGCACCCTTGCTCCGAGAGAAGAGTAAAATCGGCACGTAAACCTACTTAGAAATAGATGTTCATATATGACTTTAAAAAATAAAAACAGGAGTATGTAACGCAATCAAATCGAACCAATCGTATGGTTTGAACAGTTTCGGTCCTATATCATCGAGTGTTCTCACCTGCGCGAGCTATCGATTTCATAAATCTCCGGGATCTTCCGGCTTACGAGACTACAAGTACACTTGATCTTGAATCACGGTGGCGTGCCTCCATTCTGTTGTTTGTTAATATTTTGTTGTGATTCAGTTTCGCATTCTCTGACTCAATGAAATTTGAACGTCATAAGGGTGTTTTCAATTGTGTATGTCTTAAACTACTGAAGTAACTATTAATGTAGTAATAATAATAAGAAAATAATATATAATTAGGAAGCTATTATTGGCTACTACAATGGCGCCCTACTGTCTTTGACAGCAAACCAGCGCGCGTCAGTAAAGTTAGTACCAAGGGAGTTTTAGAACGGCTTTCAAAATAAGAAAAAATGAGATGGACTTAGACAACAAGGAAAACTAAAAGTAGCCAAATGAAAAATAATACGACTGCTTTGATCTCCCCGAGGACTCGCCTAGTCGCCTACTTGGCAGCATTTTTCTCATTAGCCCAGTCGTACACTGGTTGAATTTTACCGAGGCTTTTAATTAGTGCAACAAACCCTGCAGTAGAGCTGGGAGTGGCGACTGTCTGTGGGCGCGAAATACGAACCCGTACAAAGGGTATGGGTTAAGAAAAAATAGCTGCGAGGGCTTTCATGTGTCGGGAAACTTTCCTGCAAAAAAACAAGCCAGAGTTTTTCCTGCACTGTTTACTTTTCAATTGAGGATTAATTTTCTGTTGCTTCGTATAAAATGAGATGCATTAAAAGAACGTGTTTTCAAAACTTTCCCTTTGTTTCTTTCATTCACAGTACTCAGCAGTGCCACGGGTGCTTCTGCCTACATGTAGGCTGCCTGTTTACTTTGCACTTGTTTACTCTTTATACAATATTGTTTCCATTTGCTCCATGTCAGTATTTACTATTCCTTCCACAACAGTTTAAACTTTTTCCTATTTTCTCCGTCATCAGTCGATTGGCACTCTTTTTGTATTTATTACCGTTTTGTTTAGCTAAACCTAAATTAGTTTTCCAACCACGTTCACACGGTCGCCCGCAGGAGGCATCAGACAATAAAATGATGAATTTGGTTTGTCGGTTGGCACTCATTATGTTTGGAAGCATATGGCTAGAAAAGGGACTACTTTTAATTGGTTTGTGTGATATAATATAATAAATGGAACATATTAGCTAATAGATATTTGCTCGTGATGGACGACAGCTGCAGTTTATGGAATTGTGGAGTGTTTGTCGACGGGACTGAAGCGCCCAACTATATGAACAAATGGATATTATTCATTCAATGATTGGTTTCAATTCAATGTTTTCCCTAGCAGGTTGTTTGTTCTACATATTATATAGGAAAGCAATTAGGATGGTTAAGAGATTGGATGAATTCATATATTGAAAGGCTCGTCATCCTTCTCGGAAAGTACAATCTGGCATGTTCTCGCACTGGAGTAGGAGTCTAACCATTCCCAATACTGAGCATTGGAACAGCGTAGTATGTAGATAGATGGATCAAATGGGACAAAACCTGTGAAACTTACCCGGAAAAGCAAGTATTTTCGTGCTTGCTTGCTTCTCTAACTAACCAACCTCCCATCGTGGAGTCAATTGTTGTTTGAAATAGTTGAAATATAACATCACATGAAGATCCAATCTGGTGAGACTTATAATTTATAATATTTGTCTCTATTAGTCATGCATTGTCGTCATTAAAAAACAAACCAAATAGCACGTGCTGTCAAAGCATTCACCGCCAGAATCCACCACGTGACGGTCAAATTTTCAAAAAATATCAAAGTAGCTTTTTTTTCTGAAGGTATGTTTTGCTAGGCGATTATTTTTCGTTGCGACGTTGCCACTAAAAAGAAGCGGGGGAGTAGATTTTTTATGAAAAAAAATGCAATGGTACCGAAAAACAGATAATTTAAAGTGATATCCCATGAATATCGAAACTAAGTCGGAAGAACAAAAAAAATCCTACGTTTTCGTAATTTTAATCTTCATTAAAATATTACTTCATTCCAGCCGTTCGTTTACTGTCATCACCGGATTTTTAATCTGGTAGAACCTCGCCTCACCGCTAGCGACACTTGGAAAATAAACCCTCAAATAGAGTACGAGCCTACTCATAAGTTCCCGAGTAAAATTATTCCTCAGATAGTCGTCTGTTTCCAACACAACTCTGAATGATACATTCCAACGAATGAATTAATCATTTGATGAACAGTTTCGAGTTGCTAACTGTTCGGTTTGAAGAAAGCAACAAAACAGCAAGAAGAAAGTGATGAAGTGAACATTTTGAAATCCTAAAAACAATTTTATTAATTAAATTAGAGTTCATTTAAGTAGACCTATAAAAACTGGTGTACGAAACAATGACAATAAACTTTGTTGTCAAACTTATTTTGTTCACATTCATAATACATTTTATGGACAATAAACGGTGCATACCGTTTCTTCGGGCATCCTCAAAGACCAATTAAATGGCGGGGAAAACACACAAACCACACCGCATGGCTCCTTCGAGACCCACCCAGCCCGGCACGGTCATAATTTTACAACAGGATAGTACGATTGCTCAGGGACGGAAACGAGGGTGCTCTCCATGCGGGCAGAAGCATAAAATTAATTAAGAAAGGACGATCTTGGCCTGGCGCCTGGCCTGATTTGAATTTAAATTTTTAAATTATTTTCTAGCCACCCCGAAACGTGGCCATTGGGAGCTGCATTCTGCAGCTGGCACCGTCGAAATTGCGCCTCGCTGTACCGCGTGTTATTGTGGGTTGTGTAGTGGGAAGGAAGAATCGTGCGAAGAGGAAGTGATTCGAGCGGTGATTACCGGATCAACCTACCAATAAAACATATCGAGCAGATTTTTATCAGTTCAGCGGCCGAATGCCATAGATAAGCAAAAAAATTTAACTATTTAATCGTTTAATGATTGGATTTTGCTGTTTAATACGTTAGAATTTCTGTGTAGAATTTCTGAAGGATCTGGAAAAAATTCTGAAGAAACATCAGAAGGTATTCAGAAGGTAACGCAAGGGATTCCGAAGTAAATCGTTGAGGGACTTCAAACAAAATCTTCGAGGAATTTTGAAGCAAACTGTTAGGATAGTAAGCCATGAATAATTAATAGGGCATACTGCACACAAAATCTCTTTCTCTTTCGTTCTTCATAAATTTTGACGTTTACTGGCCTTGTTGTTCTCGGACTTCTTCGCAGCGAGAAAGAGACAAAGCAGTGCTCTATACCACAGAGAACCTATACTACAGATCGAATAAAAAAAACGTTCAGTTCAGTTGCTTTCAGTATCAGCTATGAGCCAGACGTATTTCATTTCTATTAGGTTATGAGGCCTAGTCACGTTGCCCATAGTAACTGAAAAACAGAAGCACCTTTTTTTCAAGTCTGCATGTTTTGTGAAGTGTCTGAATCTTAAGTCCAAAAATGCCAAGAAATCGAAACTCGAATGGAGTTGGTGGTGAAGGCGTCATCTTATCAAGAAATGGAGTCGGAAATCAAGAAATGGAGGCGGAAGCGGAATTTCTTTACCAGCAACTGAACGGCTTCGAGGGAGAGACAATTACAGCTCGTGGCCCTTTGCAACAAAGATGGTCCTTATATGTGAAGGAACATGAGACGCCGTAACTCGGGAAGCGGAGGATCATACAGATGCAGTTTCACTTCGAGCACAGTCTTACAGTCTGGTACAGAGCGCAGAAGCCGCAAAGGTGGCGTGGACAAATTTGAAAAATGCTTTTCAAGATAATGGAATAACCCGTCAAATTGGTTTACTGCGATCACTAACCAGCATACGACTAGCAGAGTGCAGTTCCGTAAGTTCCGGAGTATGTAAGCCAAATGATGTCCACAAGCCAAAAGCTTTCTGAAGTTGGGTTCAAGCTTGACGACACGTGGTTGGCGAGTCTTGTTCTAATGGGTCTACCAGAGATGTACGAACCCATGATAAGGGGCCTGGAGTATAGATAGTGCAATATATAGATGAGCGAAGATAAATCCTCTGTCTCCAAACGAACTGTCAAACGTGTCTCCAAACGAGCATGACGTTTCACGAGATTTCAATGGAAATGTTAAGGGCTGTGACGTCATATGCGCGCATGCACGGTAAAAAAATCGACTCAGCCATGCTTTCGCTCATCTATAGATTCTACTATCTATATAGCCTGGAGGTCTGGGACCCGGATAACTGCAGATGCTGTTAAATCAAAATTCCTCCAAGGCGTGAAGATAAGTAGTGTGGTCAAATCCAGGTCCTGTGACGGGCCATTTTTCAGTCGACTAAACAAGTCCAAATCCAAGGAGAAAGCACCAGTGAAATGTTTCGAATGTAAGCGATTGGGCCACTACGCATCGGAGTTTCAGAAGCGAGAAGCGAGTGACAGGAAGGAGAAGAAAACATGTAAGCAAGTAGCATTCAGTGCTCGTGATAATCATGCGGGTGAAAGCAATGCGTGGATTTTCGGCTCAGGAGCAACGACCCACATCGTATGGCTGATGGTATTCGTTTCCGTGATGCGATTATTCCCCCTGTACCATTTGCCTAAAAGGAAAACATCATCGTCAACCATTTCAGAATAAAGGCACAAAATAGCGGAAGCCGTTTGCTAATTTAGGACTTTTTGATATGCGTTAAATTTTACATTACATTCTGTATTAAACAAACTTTACATACTTTCTTGACTCTTCCGGTGACCGATTCAGGGTTTCCGCTTCTAAAACCACAAAAGTGTTTGATGGCTGCTTCATCAGTGCCTTTTTAACAAAGCATATGCCTGCAAGAGACCCGACAAGAGAAAGAAGCGTTATACGCACAGCTGGAGCAGATATACGATGGATGCCCACTGCGGGATGTCAAAATCGTCATCGGTGACATTAACGCACAGGTAGGAAGGGAGAAAATGTATAGACCGGTCATCGGACCGGATAGTCTGCACACCGTATCGAATGACAACGGTCAACGATGCATAAACTTCGCATCCTCCCGCGGAATGATAGTCCGAAGCATTTTCTTTCCCGCAAAAATATCCACAAGGCCACATGGAGATCACCTAACCAAGAAACGGAAAACCAAATCGACCACGTTCTAATCGACGGTAAATTCTTCTCCGACATCACGAACGTCCGCACTTACCGCAGTGCGAATATTGAATCCGACCACTACCTCGTTGCAGTATGCCTGCGCTCAACACTCTCGACGGTGGACAACACGCGTCGAAGTCGGACGCCGCGGCTTAACATTGCGCGGCTACAAGACGGTAGACTAGGTAGGAATACGCGCAGCAGCTGGAAGTGGCACTCCCAACGGAAGAGCAGCTAGGCGCAGCGTCTCTTGAAGATGGCTGGAGAGATATTCGATCCGCCATTGGTAGGACCGCAACCGCTGCACTTGGCACGGTGCCCCCGATCCGGGAAACGACTGGTATGACGGCGAATGTGAGCAGTTATTGGAAGAGAAGCATGCAGCATGTGAGATTGCATGGAGGTTGCTGCAATACCGCACGAGGGCGAACGAGGCACGACATAAACTGGAGGGAAAAGCGCCAGCAGGAAGATCTAGACCGTGAAGAGACAGAGTAACTGTACCGCGCTAATAACACACGAAAGTTCTATGAGAAGTTGAACCGTTCACGTAAGGGCCACGTGCCACTGCCTGATATGTGTAAGGATATAAACGGTAACCTTCTTACGAACGAGCGTGAGGTGATCCAAAGGTGGCGGCAGCATTACGAAGAACACCTGAATGGTGATGTAGCAGACGAAGATGGCGGTATGGTGATGGACCTGGGAGAACGCGCGCAGGACTCAATTTTACAGACTCCGGGTCTCCATGAAATCCAGGAGGAGATTGGCCGACTGAAGAACACAGCCCCTGGGGTTGACCAACTACCAGGAGAGCTATTTAAACACGGTGGCGAGGCACTGGCTAGAGCGCCAGTGTTGGTAAAATCACTCATAAATCTTAATCAACGAGCGCTCCCGTGCGAACGAAATCATCTGCGATTTTAAAGGAATGCATCACGCTTGAACTTTTCATGCTAAAACGCATCAATTCACTCATTTGCCAAAAAAATCATTTTGGTTTAAAAACGCATTTGAAATCAATTTGGGGGCAATTTATTGCTTATACACAAAAGAGGGTATAATGTTTTATGCAACAAACGTCAATTCACTGTTTTTAACGAAGGAGAACAAAAGAAAACCTACGATGATTGAAATGAATGATTCAACTCATCCATGAGTTTTTAGGTGCTGAGTTTGGTGCGTTTCAACTCACGCTTGATTTGAATCATCCATGAGTTTTGAGATTTTGAGTTTTTACCAACACTGTAAGAGCACTGCACTGGGTCATTACCAAGATTTGGGAGGAGGAAGTTTTGCCGCAGGAGTGGATGGAAGGTGTCGTGTGTCCCATCTTTAAAAAGGGCGATAAGATGGATTGTAGCAACTACCGCGCAATCACATTGCTGAACGCCGCCTACAAGGTACTCTCCCAAATTTTATGCCGTCGACTAGCACCAATTGCAAGGGAGTTCGTGGGGCAGTACCAGGCGGGTTTTATGGGCGAACGCTCCACCACAGACCAGGTGTTCGCCATTCGCCAAGTACTGCAGAAATGCCGCGAATACAACGTGCCCACACATCATCTATTCATCGACTTCAAAGCCGCATATGATACAATCGATCGGGACCAGCTATGGCAGGTAATGCACGAACACGGATTTCCGGATATACTGATACAGTTGATCAAAGCGACGATGCATCGGGTGATGTGCGTAGTTCGCTTTTCGGGGGCATTCTCGAGGCCCTTCGAAACACGCAGAGTGTTACGGCAAGGTGATGGTCTTTCGTGTCTGCTATTCAACATCGTTTTGGAGGGAGTAATAAAAATACATTGATATTGTGGTAACTTTGAGAGGATGGAGGAAGCCTACATCAGACTGAAAAGCAAAGCTAAATCAACACGTCGAAGACGAAGTACATGATAAGAAGAGGCTCAAGAGAGGGCAACGTAAGCCACCCATTATGAGTTTGTATTCGTGACGAAATCGAGGTGGATGAAGAATTCATGTACTTGGGCTCACTAGTGACCTCCGATAACGATACCAGCAGAGAAATTCCGAGACGCATAATGGCAGGAAATCGTACGTACTTTAGACTCCGTAAACGCTCCGATCGAATAGAATTCGCCGCCGTCCCAAGCTGACTATCCACAAAACGCTCATTAGACCGGTAGTCCTCTACGGAAACGAGACCTGGACGATGCTCGTGGAGGACCAACGCGCACTTGGTGTTTTCGAAAGGAAAGTGCTGCGTTCCATCTATGGTGGGGTGCAGATGGCGGACTGTACGTGGAGGAGGCGAGTGAACGACGAGTTGCATGAGCTGCTGTGACTACCATCCATCGTTCACACCGCGAAAATCGTAAGAATGCGGTGAGCTGGGCACGTAGCCAGAAGGCGAGGTGCGCAGCGGACCCTCCGTAGACTGCGGGGTTGGCGACGTGTAGCTACATGCAATGCTTGGCGAGACTAATAATGTCGTCCTTAGTGGCCTCAGGAAAAATTTTCGCCAGGTATATGCAAAGCTTCGCAGATTCAGTCGAAGACTCAGTATATATAGTCTGGTAGTATACAATTACAATGTAAAAGGATTCTTCTAAGTTTATGGGGGTCTGGCTTTGGTGAGAAAATTCTCGCTGTTGATACAGTGATCATTGCTGATGATAGCGGTGACTGTACACGTTGGAGAGCTCTTGTTTTGCGTAGCTTTTAGCAGGTAGCAGTACCATTGTTGGGAGAAACTCAAAATCTCAAATCTCACTCATGATTCAGATCAAGCGTGAGTCAAATCCCACCCGACTGATGGCCCAAAGAATCGTTCATGATACGACTACATTACCATTGCATAATTTCTACGTGTTCTTCTTCTTTGAAATCATAAAATACACTTTCTTTGCTTAAAACAATGGATAATTAATCCATACGTAAACAAAAAATACGCTTCGATCGGGTTTTTACGCTTTTTGAAGCGAAATCAGTGTGAAAAAAAATCGAGCGCAATGCTCTCCCTGCAGAATCGCAAGCGAGTTATCTCGCGAGATTCGATGATTAATATTTGAGCATGATTCTACCAACACTGAGCAGTGCATGTTTTGTTGACTGGAAGAATGAAATTTTGTGGCATGGAAACACACGATATCAAATAAGATGATGAAGATAAAATCAAGGAGGGATTATTTGATTTTCGTTTGCTTCATGCGCGAACATACTCATTTGGAGGCACGTTTGACAGTTCGTTTGAAGGTAGAGGATTTATTTTTGCTCATCTATATACTCCACTGTCTATATCTAAAACACAAAACTCGCTTTAGACACACCCAATGTAAAAATATAGAAACTATGGCTAAAATCACCCCTTCCAATGTACCCCTAAATGAAGTTTCATCAATACATACGACAAAAAACCATCGTATCACTAACAAAAAGGGTAGCGGACCTTCCTTCAAACCTTAACCACCTTCTTAACGAGCACCCCAACACATAACGTGCCAAATACGAACCACACTACTGCAACATCTGTGCCGTTTCCTGATCCGGACAGTGGTCGCACCTTAGGACCGGAAGCCATACCCTAACCGGGACCTCTGGACCACGGCGTCCGGGGAAGGTCTCGAACGAAGAGCACAATAACGGTACCCTGGGTAGACGGGGCGGACGGAAGAGGGACGCACTTTCCCCCTGCAACTGTCAACTGATGCCCGTGCTATCGCTCTTCTCGAATCTTTCGAGAACGCAGACTTAGTAACTTTTAACTTCGCTCAGCTTCTTTAACAGCCACTCGGCCACCGCCATCGACGTGACCGCAGCCAGTCGTCCATACTCCCATCTCTTGAATGGGAAGGGTCCACGACCGACCCCCGGACATCACCCCGGGACCAAGATGGAGTAACGATGCCGCTGACTGGGAAGCATATGACCATTGACCACCATCTTTGACACTAATTTGAACGGAACACACCCATAACTGTACCCGAACTCACCAAAACCGTCATCGATGCCGCCGTTGATTTCAATTCATCTAGCACGCGGTCAGGACGAAAGGCTCTGCGTTGGTGGTCGGACGACACGCGTCGAGTGGTAAAGGCCAGAAGGAAGGCCCTCCGAGCGCTCCAGAGACTTCCCGCCGATCATCCTAACAAGGTACTATAAAGAAAAACACTATGAACACAGGTCAGTGATTCTTGAAGCGAAGAGAAAACAGTCGGAGGATTTTCTCGACTGGGTCAAAACCGGCCAATCTGCAGCTAAACTCTGGGTAAAAGTAAACGCACTTTGTGGTACGCGAAGATCCTCCCGCATCCATATCGACACACCTGATCGTACCATCTCCGATCTACCAGAGCTAGTCAACGCTGTCGGAGAATAATTTGCCGGTTTAGTCTTCGTCAACAATTATCCAGCTAAGTTCCAGCGGAGCATCACCAGCAGATCTTCATCACTTTTCAACTTTCGAGTTTCCCTGATTCACAAAACGCCAATTTTTTATCATCCGCTTTCCGCTCCTGGACTGTTCTTCGCCGTCTCAAGGAGTAACGGAAAATCATAAGGTCCTCATGGAATTGGTTACCCCATGATCCAAAACCGTCCTCTCTCCGCCAAAATCCGTTTTCTGTAGTATATTATTTAGTACATATTTCAGTACATGTAGTACATATTTCCGGACGATTGGCGAAAAAGCCTTGGGTACATCCCCAAGAACAATATTTCCTCCTTAGAAGTCACACACCACTGACCTGTTGTGTCTCCATTCTTCTTCATTGGCAATACATCCCTTACTGGGACACTGCCACCTCGCAGCTTAGTGTTCTTTAAGCACGCGGCTAAGGAGGGCTCCCATGGTTGTGGAGAGATTAGTGAATCGGCGGATGAGAGACAAATTAGAAGCCGATGGTAGGTTGGGTTTTTGCCAGCACGCGTTCCACTCGGGATACCGCACGGGCACTTATTTTGCATACCTAGAAGATGTACTGCAGAACGCCTACCACGACGGCGTTCTCTAAGGCCTTCAACAGGACTTTGACCCCAACAGTTAAAAGAGTGTGGACTGTGGATTTTCCGGCAACCTCCTTGCTTCTGTCTTGAATTCCCTCACAGGGCGCTCTTTTCATGTTCGGATTGGCAATCATAGTTCGAGGATATTTCCAGAGGAAACCGTAGTTCCACACTGCCGTAATCTGGAAAAGTGACGTATACGCTATTTCACAAAAATGGTGTTAACGAGTACTACTCAACGAGCTCTTTAACAGAAAAATGGAAAACATGTATGTTGTAAATTGGCGCTTACGTCACTTTTCCAGATTACGGCAGCACAGAGCTCCGTTCTAGCCGTCACATTATTTCTTGCGGCAATGGACGGGTGTTTTCGTTCCTTCTCCGCCAACATATACATCTATATATACGCAGACGACATTCTGCTGCTTCTTGGAGTCTCCATCGACCGGAGCCTTTCGTTCCTTCCGGTTTTCCGGGAAATCAAAGTAGGTTGTCGGACCAGATTCAACCTGGTTCGGACCTTATCTAAGTCTCATCGAACCAACAGCAGGAGGCTCCGGTTAAGATTCGGGGTGGCTATTATTGGTAGCCGCCTATTCTACGGCTTGGAACTGACATGTATCACCGAGCCGAGGATTGTTCCCCTTAACACCAGCCAAGTCTGCCAGGCATCTTACCTTTTCGCCATCGTGTACTGGCGGCCATCAGCCGCAGAGCCGCCTCATTCGCCGCAGTCACCTCCGGAGAATACAGGATCCCTATCCTCATTGGAGGGGACCGAATTCTGCGCAAAATGGCCGGCATTGGTCTCCCCCCAGTAGCGCGAGTCCACTGGCATGAAGTGAGGAGCAAGCCACGGTAAATAGCTCCATAGCTAGCAACCTCCGCAGGGGTGAAAATTCTATGGCTCTTAGAAGGTCTGTGGCCGAGCTCCTTCGCAGAGATTTCCACAGACACGAACACAGGATTACGGCCAATTTCGGGCCGTGGAGCCGGTATTGGGGTCGCCGGGACCGTTTTCACTGTCTCAGACAGCCTCCCTGTTATGTACAGCATCTTCTCGGTCGAAGCAGCCGCGGCACTCATCACCACCATCTATTGGTCCGGGAAACCCATCCTCATCCTATCTGATTCGGCAAGTGTCATTTCCGCACTCCAGAGTAACAAGCCTAAGCACCCCAGGACCGAAAACATCTTATCGAACATACTACCGAGCACGACCTTCACAACATCACAGCAGATCTTCATGCCGGAGTCGGACATCAGGGACAATGTTTCACGTCGTCGATCCCGTTGGTTGACGTTCAAGCCTAGAAAAACCGTAAAACAAAATGCCGTTTATGTTCTGTAAGAATTCAAATAGTTCTTTGAGAATGTCAGATTTTACTTAGATGGAGTCATAAAACATTGAATTTCTTTCAGTGTTGAGATATGTTATTGCGGTGTAATGTAACTAATTTTCTGATAACTTCTTTTAAATATTATTTACGATTCGGGAATTTTAATGAGCCTAAATTTCCTCTAGTCACTTATGATAGTTAGTTAGTAAATTGCTATGGCTTTAACCAACCGATCATTTTTCCAAATATACAAAGTGTAGGACATGACGAGGAGTTTACAACAAGTAGGTACAATGAAATGGAATTATGTAAATGTCATTTTACATAACTTTGGCTCTCACGCCACTGATGACATATTTTGAGGCATAAAATTACAGGATCATTCAATCTAGAGGCCTGAATAATTATTTATATAACTATATAATATATAATTATTCAGGCCTCTAATTCTATCGTTTCAAACGTCATGAGTTGTGAAAAAATTAAAAAAAAAGTAATTGGTAAAGTTGTCCCCTGATTTCGAAATTAAATTTTTCACGCTGCTTTCTAGCATTTGCTTCCATACTGTGCCTCACCCGACTGCTACGGAGTACCCTACCTAACATAATAGCGTGCTTGACGTAATCGATTGGTTTACATAAAGGATTTTCTATTCCCGAATAATACAAACGGTATGAGAAGAAAAGTGAAATGTAAAACAAACAATCTTCTGGACTTTTTTAATTAACCTAAAGACACTTTACTAAAACAAAAATATTTGTAGAGATTAGAAAAAAGAGATTGAATTAAAAATGTTGATAAAAAGAATTATTAGATAGACCGGGCAACAGTTCAATTTTTTTTACTGTCATAGTGTGAAGATATTACAATCCACTTTTGGCAAAAAGTCTGGAAACAAATGAACACTTTTTATTTGTTTTCCTATTTTTGAATTCTATTCAGAAAAATCTCTGTTTGCAAAAACGGGAAAAGTAGACCATTTATGTCCATATCGAAGATCATATGAAACGGTTCAAAACGGCATTATGCTAGGTAGGGCGCTCCCAACATTTTCTAATGGTAAAATAAATAGCTATTCGTTTGTGTAGTTCAATACTTTCGTTCCATTTCATTTTTATTAGCTAATTTACAAACTAGCAACATTAGCCTATATAATTCAAAACTTTTGATCATCATTTTTATATACGTTGCTTTCTGTCATTTTTCTTATAAAAAACATAATAGTACACTTTAATGCTATTTCATAAAGATTCATCGTAAATGGTTTCTTCAATCAGTTGTATATTACACTAGAGTTCATAATTTTACTCCTCTCTCTCTTTGCTTCGTTCTCACTTTCCTCACTTCATCATTACGGTCACACCACGCCTCAATGTACGTTCAAATAGAGTAGAAAAAATAACTATTAACTATATTTCACCGAATATACTATGTTTGAATATATATAAGAATCTTTAAAAGCTACTCACACTACCGATCGTCGGTTCCCTAAAAAGGAAAATCGGTAATTTCGTCGTCGTTTATTGCGCTGCCACCGCCGCCACCAGCACCCACAGTGGCAGCTAGACCTCCGTTCCGTCCTCCCCTTCGTCGGCGAACAGCGGACTGGTGCTGCTGGTGCTGGCCAAGCCACTCGATCCGGACGATGTCACCGCCGGTACCCCAACGACCCCCGCTAGGCTGGGCTTCTTTTTAGGCTTCGGTGGTGGTCGGGGCGGTACTTTGCTCCTACTACTACTGCTGCTGCCGCCGCCGCCACTCGCCGTCCTTCCGTAGATCGCTTCCAGGCCGGCTAGCGTCGTGGCCGATGGCATCGTTGTCGTCGCTGATTGTCCTCCCACTTCAGGGATTGATTCGTAGTTGCTACCGGTGGAGGTGTTGTGCGTCGTCGGCAGGGCCGTCTGTCCACCGGGTGTCGCTGGAAGTGGTCGATTCTTCATACTGTACGTACTGCTGGGACCCGTTTTGTTGGCCGATTTGTTCAGCTTGAGCGTCGAATTGCCGGATGCCGTCGTTCGGAGGCCGAGATTGTCGTATACCGGTTCGGCCGCTGCCGTTAGCTCTCCGGTGGACGTGGGGCTAGTGGGCGGTAGGAGCTCCGCCGTCGTAGCCGTCGAATTGATCGATGGGGTCCAACTGGGGGTGCGCGGCTTGCGAGGAATGGTTACGTAGCCTTGCTTCATGACCACTTGCGGATAGATGAGCGGTGCCGGTGTGAAGGGTGAGTTGGACCGTTGAGTGGCGATCGCTATCGTTCGTCCCGTCTTGGGATGTTGAAGCGTTCGGAAACCGGCTGGCACTTGGCCACTTGCGGTAGCACCCAGGATACTGGAGCTGTGCTGGTAGATTGGACTGGACAGGGGCGACTTTGTGGCGTAGATTCGTCCGTCGTGGATGTTCGACATTGAGCTCTGGATCGACGGTGATTGGGGAAAGCGGGTATTTGGGAAGGAAAGCAGATCCGGTGGAAGGTTGGTGGTGCCGTAACCTCCATCATCAACGTAGGCTGCTCGGGTTCGTGGAGCGCTGTCCGACTGGGCTACCGAAGCCGTTTCTTCATCCTGAGCGGCTGGAAAATATGGAGATAGAACAAATTTATTATTAATAAAATTTAGGATTTATTCGATCATTGCCTTAGATTTTGACCTTGAATTTTGTAACGGCTGATCAAGTAGAAACCATCGTTTATAAGAGCAGGTTTACTCATCAAAATTGATTTAAAAAAAATCAAAACTCGAGGTCAAAAAAGATATCACCCTTTCAAAAAAAAAGTATTGATTGAAAACTTATAATAATAAGAAATAAAATTTCTAAACCAAGTAATCATTCTCTCACACTCACCGAATCCCGTTTCCTCGAGCAGCGTCTTCTTGACTTCGTGCCCTTCGTCGTAGTCGTTCTTGTCGCTCGCCTCGATGTCCGTCCTCCGCGGCGGCTTCTCCACCGGATTCACCTCCGTCAGCAAGCTCTTCTGCATCTCCATGATCACCGAACCCCCATCCAGCACGGAACCGTCCGCCGACTTGTCCATCTTCGAGTTCATCAGCCCGTTTTCGCTGACCGACGAGTTCTTCTTGAATCGACGCGTCTTGCGGCAAACGCAGCACAACACCATGATCACCAGAATGAGCACGATCAGTATCGTCAGCACCACAAACAGCACAATCCACAGGATGTCGTTCGTTCGATTCGGTTGCACTTTGGGCAGGGGGCTCGTTAGGTCGAAGAACTGTTCACTTTCGTCCGTTCCACCCGGATTGGACGCTTTACAGACGTACGAACCGCGATCCGAAGGCTTCACGCCCACTATGGTCAGCTCGGAAACTAGCACCTCGTTGGTGTCTTTGCCGTTGGTTCTGACGGCGTAGGTCACGCTCCACCGTTTGTCGTTCTTGGTGGAGACGGGTCGCTTGTGGAACAACCAATCTACCTTTGGAAGTGGCAGTCCCGTTACCTTACACGTGAAGGTAGCATTTTCCCCCTCACTGGGATAGATCAGTCGGTTCTCTATGATTTGCGGCCGGCAGGCGAATTCGTCCAGATGAATTTCGTTCCACTCTTTGCCTTTGAGCATCGCCGGATGCTCACAGGTCGTTGGCGATCGGTACAGACTGTTGGTCATGACGAATTCGCTGAAATTGCGCAGCGCACAGCTGCAGTTCCACGGATTGTTTGTCAACGATAGGCTGGTCAGCTTCTCCAAGTTGACGAACGTTTCCTTGCGAAGAATCTGCAGTCGATTGTAGTCCAGCTCGATCTGTGACAGTGCTGGGACGTTTATAAAACTGTGCAATGCTACCCTGTAGATCAGATTGTCATTCAGTTCGATCTTGGTCAGGAATTTTAAATTCTGGAACAGATTGTTCTCTATCCGTTCGATTTGGTTGTGGTTCAGCATAATGACCCTTAACTTTTTCAAGTCATCAAAAAGGCCCGGATCTAGGCGTTTCAATTTGTTGTTCGATAGATCCAACTCGATCAGGATCGTTAAGTTTCGAAACGAATCCTTGTGTAATGTTTCGATCGTACTATTTTTTATGTACAGTTTGTGTAAATTCTGTTGATGGGCGCGCATCAGCTCAAATGCTCGTATCTCTCCTATCCGGTTGAGAGAGAGGTCGAGAACCTGCAAGGTATTAGATCACATTTAAATGGATTAATGAATATTCTGCTAAGGATTCTAATCTGGGTGTCCCAAAAACTCAAATCAAAATATTGGTTTGGCCCTGTCATTTAAAAACGTCCCAAAAATCTAACAGTTTCGGACCGAGACATCATAGGAATTAAATAGAACAGAATCAAAACGAAATCAAACACCCACCTGTAGCTCCGAGCTCAAATCGTCCGGTATCAAATCCAACCCCTGATTGGTGCAGTCCGCGTTTCGCTTGCCGCTCTTCCAGCTGCAACGGCACTTGTTGCACTGCTGGGTGAAATCTTTCTCGGCGTTCCCCTGAACCGATTCGGTCAGCTGGAGCAGGAGCACTGCAATTATGACGGTCCACAGGGCGTACAGTGGGGGCCCGCGTTGTCGCTTCTCCCGGTCATCCATCGTCATGTTTGTTGATGCACGTTGTCTTCCTGCAGTCGTAGGAGATCCAGGATGAAATCCGATACAATGTCGGTCGTACTGCTGGGGCAGATGCTAGCTGTTATTGCCTCGTGCGGATTTAGGCATGAAGCGAGTGGGTTATCACTTTTCGATTACAAACGGTGTTATCGCTCGAAGCGACGCTTGTTGAATGGCCGTTGAACGGAACCTCAGCAGGAAGAACCAAGCTGCGAAAAGAGAGAGCAAAGAAAGGTAAACAAATTAATCAGAAGGGCAATATCCGATGTTGGAACTGATAAGTGTTTTGTTTGAGCATTTTATGGGATTGACATCAGAATAAGAATAAAATGATGAGTGACATTTTAGCACCAGAATACTTACGAATTATTTTACCTTTAATCGTATTCAATTTAATGAAATTTTGAAAGAAAATGCCGATTTAGAAAACTTTTCGATTTTGAAGCCGGAGAAACCAAACAAAACAAACTTCACATAAATAAAGCTTGACTGTAACATTTGAAAATAACCGAACATTTTTGTTTGCTTGGTCTGCTTGCGAGATTTTCGGCCTTTCTCATAAACTTATATTATTTATTTTTGTTTTTTTTTTGTGCTGCACCATGTACATTGACATATGTACGCAGAATCTAATAACTGTATTTTAAGTAATTTGATTGTGTTGATATATTTAAATAATTCTAATATATAATAAATAAATTCTAACACTCAGCGAACTGGACTATCGAAATTCATAACTGGCGCCTTATGAATCTTCGACTGATTATTCCACCAACAGTGCTTCTTATATGCAGTTACCTTCCCGAGTAATCAAGCGTCGATGGGCCTGCGGTCTACATACCGGCCTCCCGACCCCGACGTCCATGGTTCGAACCCAGTCTGCCGCACTTCACTTTTTTTCAAATGAAAATCATCATTCATAAGGCAACATATTGAAATTCATACCGATTCCTTGTGGCAAATTTTCATAAGGCGTTTGATTAAAAATCATACGTCCATTTTCCTCAGTGAATAAATTACAAATTACAAATATATGGAATATACCCGGATTACCCTAACGATTTTGATTTATGACAATTTGATATGTTTGACTTGAATAGTGAACAGATGATTTTGACAGCTTTTGACAAACAAAAACCGAGGGGCTCTCAAAAGTGAAGCTTTTTTTGGGCGCGAAACATTTCTTGAGGGTCGATCCTTGGCACCTTCAGCGATGCCAGATTTGAATTCTTAGGGGCAAGCCAGAGTAAACGCGACGAGCGATGCGACGCGACGCGACTCACGTAAAAGAATAACAATCATTATCAACAGGCTGTCAAATTGCACTGTCGCGTCGCGTCGCATCGCACCTCGCGTTTACTCTGGCTTGCCCCTTAGGCCCGATGTCCACGTAGCGTCTTTACAACGCTGCGTGCACACGGCGTTAAAAGGACGCAGATGTGCATCGGGAAAAAGCGGTAACGCAGCGTCACCGCACCGATGCACACCTGCGTTTTTTTCAACGCCACGTGCACGCAGCGTTGATAAAACGCTACGTTGGAATCGGCCCTTAAGCCCCAAACGCAATACAACGGAACGGCGACGGAAACGGAAAATTTGACAGTTAGCCCATATATTTTCTGTCAAATTTGCTGTTTCCGTCGCCGCCCAAGCAACCAGAAGTTCAGATTTTACTTAAATTTACTCTTAACCGAACTAATTGGTTCACTATGGTTCACATCAAGTTCCAAGCATCCTTAACGAAACTTTAAAGTTCACTTAAAGTTCCGTTACATACAAAAAATTACTTAAAATGAGAGCTGATTAAGCCAAAATAGCCCTTCTTATCCGAACTTCTGGTTGCTTTGGCGTTCCGTTGTATTGCGTTTGGGGCTTTAACCCTCGAGGACTCGCGCCGTTGTAAAAAGTACAACACTACCTAAAAAAGCCCGCTTGTCGTGCAAAACGGAGGCGAGACTGCATGAGTGATTCAGGACTAAGCGAGTCCCGGAAGGTTAAGACATCCCCATAAAACAGATGAAAAATTTCCTGATTCTTTTCTAAAATAAGCATACTGGCTCACCAGTTATGGAATGTACAAACGGTCAATCAATTAGGCTTTCTGCGAGCGTGTACGCACACGCACATTTCACTCACACTTTTACTCAGTTTGTTTGCAACCACGAGCAACTGTCACGGCCAAATCAAATGGCAACCACGAACCGTGCGTTCGTGTTGGTGAGAAATGTCGGCAAGACCCTATTTCGCTTTGACGAAGCTGCGCTGTTGCCATCTAGCGAAGACGGACGTGTGCGTGAAATCACTGTATTTCAAGACAAAATTTTCAAAACGACTTATCTGCTTTTGTAAACAAAGATTCAAACGACGATTTGACGAATCTGATAGCTCTCCCACGCAAACCAACACCATCAATAGGTAGGTGAAGGATTCCGCTGCCTGTTGATGGTGTTGGTTTGCGTGGGAGAGCTATCAGATTCGTCAAATCGTCGTTTGAATCTTTGTTTACAAAAGCAGATAAGTCGTTATGTAAATTTTGTCTTGATTTTAACATGGTGACAACTAACGAGCCTGGAAAAACAAAGAGACGCAATTGGCCCTGACGAAAGCGAGAAAACAAAATGGGGGCCGGCTGATGCTTTTTTATTTCACCCAGCAAGGGATATAGGACGTCAATTTTAAAATGCTTATTAAAGCGGTAAAACACATTTTAGCCTAAAATTGTTCACTTTTTTGGGTTAGAAATTTAATTTACTTTCATATAGGTAATACGAAAGTTGAATTATTTTGATTAAAAAAACTTGTGTAGATAAGGAGCCGAACATGTAGTTGTAGGATTGAGATGAAATAGATTAAAATTAAATTGTAATATTTGGGTAATGAACCCAAAGCTCTACTTCTTATTACTCAGAATTAGTTAAACATGTTTAACAGTGTATTGTGTGTGTCAAATAAAAAAATATGAGCGTCAGAAAGAGAGGAATACAAAGAATAGGGAGTCTGCTAGCATCGGGTAACAGAAGAAGGGGCAGTTTTAAGACGGATGTTGTGGATGGTGGAAGTGAAGAAAAAGTGAGTGGTGAAAAATTCGAAAATATAAAAATACATATATTTAAAAAAAAGAAAAATTGTTGTGATTTATTTCAAGTATAAAAGACTCCGACAGTAGTTTTTCAAAATTCTAATCCTACGTATTAAAAAATTTTCAACATATCACTGTTAATAACATTTTAAAAGCATTTTAAAGTATACTTCCTATACTTCACCATGTTGAAAAACAGTGATTTCACGCATACGTCCGTCGCCGCTAGATGGCAACAGCGCGGCTGCGTCAAAGCGAATACTCCTACCTTTAACAACCTTGTGCTCGATTGGAACAACTGATTTGACAGCAACTGTTCCAATTTTGACACTTCATCTCTTTGTTATGAGTGCAGCCTCTTTAGTGACAACATGTTTGAGAATTTGTAGTGAAGTTGCACAAACCCCCATGTATTTTTTGAAGGTTGGTGCTCAAGTTGGCGCTTCGGTCGTTCGTGTGTGATATGGAACGTACACACGGTCAAGCAGTTTGACCAACATTGACTCCACCTCTCGTTTATTCAAACATCCATCAAGTTTAACCAACAGCGACACGAACAATCAATTTATTCGACCAACAATATCACACACGAACGACCGAAGCGCCAACTTGAGCACCAACCATCAAAAAATATATGGGGGTTCGTGCAACTTCACTACAAATGCTCAAACATTTTCGGCGAACCTTGACTCCACCCCCGACAACTCAAACCAAATTCAAACCGTTTTAATTTTTTCCAACCCAGCCTCCAACTGTCAAATGGTTGTTCGAACAACTTCACACACGTTCGAACAAAGCAGCAACCGAAGCGTTTTCTTGGAGGCGGAGTCAATGTTCGTCGAACTGCTTGACTGGTGTGTACGTTGCAATATTGTTGGTCGAATAAATTGATTGTTCGTGCCGCTGTTGGTAAAACTTGATGGATGTTGGAATAAACGAGAGGTGGAGTCAATGTTGGTAAAACTGCTTGACCGTGTGTACGTTCCATAATGCATCGTCTCACTACTCACTACTCATTTCTCACTGCTTACTTTTGAAAGTGAGAAGTGACAAGTGAGTAATGAGACGTCTCACTACACAGAAAGAAAAATCGTTAATAAAATTAAGAAAACCGTTGGTTAAAATAAAAAGTTGCGTTGGTTCTTTTTCGTAGAGAGTTGGGTATGTTTAAAATAAAAGTATGCCAACTTTTACAACAACCATCGTTTGAAAGCTACGTATTGCTCTGAAATTAAAAGTTTGAATATTCAAGCCAAACTGTCAAATCCAAATAATCACACTGTTGAAAATGATAGTTGTTTATTTTTATTCCCAAACTGCAAAATTAAAAATATTGAATCAAAAAAGAACCTCCTAAAACATTTCTTCAATTCACCCTTTCCTTTCAAATTAAATTCTTTTTATTTCATTGTTATATTCAATTATTTTAAATAATTTGTATTTTTGTTGTGGCAGAACGTTGTTTCGGAGACTTTTTCAACGCTGCTGCGGGAAAACCGGTAGGGATCGAGAGGTCACTATCAGCAGCAAAACATCACCCGTGCGCTTTTCCGTTTACTACGCCCAATAGCAGCTCGTGACGATCGTATGCATTTTCTTCACAGCCGTTCCGACGATGTCTTGATTTGTGTTTCCAGGTTGAATCATATGCCCGCAGCTATCAAAATGGATGGTAAACAAATCATTAATATTCGATTATTCAGATCTTCTCGACGAAGGTACTTACCATGTGCAGGAAAAAACACGAAATGGAAACCATTTCTGGCTTTTAAATAGATTCTTTTGTTGTCCGAATATGGCGTAAAACGCATAAAACTGAAGAGAATCAAGTATTTCTTTTCGGAACTTTGAAAAGTAAACTTGCGCGGTAACTATCGTAGCTGGCAAAAATTGAAGACAACAGAGGAGATAAAACGAATAAGTTGACAGTCCAAGTGATTTTTAAAAGCTCGTGTTGTCAAATTTGAATGAAAGCAGTTGACCAAATCAAATTGAAAAGAAAACTTTTAAAACTACACTCAGAAAAGATGGAAAATACTTTTAAATAAAACGCATAACTTTCGTTCAAAGTTATTAAACTTTTATTTTAACGAAAATTTGCTACTTTTCCGATTGAAAGTGCATAATTTTTGATAGCACAATTTTATTTTTTTCTGTGTATTTACTTCGTGCTTCTCATTTGTTACAGCAAGAAGTTAGCAATAAGGAGTGAGAAGTTACCCAACTTTTTTCACTACTGAAAATTTAACTATGTTGCTACTATTTGGAAAGAAACAATATTTGCGTATGTGCCATCAAATATAACTCTCTTGCTATCTAAAAATTATGAAGTTCTGTACTCGGGTTTCCTGTTACTTGATTGCACCATCACCGGAATAAATTGTGAGTTGTCAAAACGTCGAACGATGCTAAATCAAACATGAAGATATACTTAACTTATCTGTAACTTAATTTAAACAAACAATTTACTTTTGAAAGCTGCATTGAAGTTACATGGTAAAAAAATTTGCAACTTAATGATTTTGTTTCGTGTTTGCAACATGCAGTGCTGTATTCATTGCAACTTTGTATTCAGTGCTGTATTACTTCTCACTCCTTATTTTTAACTTCTCACTGTAAAAAAATGAGGAGCGTGAAGTGAGTAGTGAGGCGTATCAATTCTCACTTTTTACAGTGGAAAGCTAGAAATGAGGAGTGAGTAGTAAGACGTCTCCTTACCCACTTTTCACACTGAGAAGTGATAAATTAGGAGTGAGAAGTGAGAAGTGAGACGTCTCATTATTCATTTGTCTCTTCTCACTTTTTACAGTAAGCAGTGAGAAATGACAATTGAGTAGTGAGACGTCTCCCTTCTCACTCATTTATCGCTTTTCAAATGACATGTACGGTCAAATGTAATATTCGGCCAAATGACTCTTTCGGCCAAATAACTCTTTCGGCCAAATAACCCTTTCGGCCAAATGACCCTTTCAGCCAAATGACCCTTTCGGTCAAATGACCCTTTCGGTCAAATGACCCTTTCGGCCAAATGATCCTTTCGGCCGAATGACCCTTTCGGCCAAATTACCCTTTCGGCCATATGACCTTTTCGGCCATATGACCCTTTCGGTCAAATGACCCTTTCGGCCAAATTACTTTCGGCCTAATGCTCTATTCAGCCAAATGACCTTTTCGGCTCAATGACCCTTTCGGCCAAATGATTTTCGGCCTAGTGGCTTGCGGCCGAACGGCCCTTCCCCCCACTGGTACGGCTCTGGGAAGGAGAAACGGATACGAAAAATGTGTGTGTCAAGCCGAGCCGAAATCTAGCTGTCAGTGTGAGCCGAAAACGAAACTCTCGGCAAGCAAATTTTTGAAGGCAATATATTGTGTCGCTAGCACTAAATTGAATTCCGACTTCCGACGTTTTACTTCCGAACTTACTTCTGACATCATGAACGTCAGAACAAAATTTGAGTTTGCCACCAAAACATTGTCGGAAGTGCGGAAATCGACTTCCAAACTTCAATTTGGTGCCAGCGACGTTGTCAGCGACAAAACAGGCTCGATTTTGTGACAGATAACACCGTGCAGTGATGCATATTTATTTTATTTTTCCGTTTGAATCTCGCCGGAAGTGGGCCTTGCTGCCAGTTCATCAGCGTCTAAATGCTGATGAACTGGTCCAAATGGACAATAGCAACAATAACACGCAAAAATGAATTTAGTCTTTCAGGTGGCGCCTACGTTGATTTTTCTTTCTTTTTGAAAATTTACTTGTTGCATGACGACAGTATGGCACGGCAAATGCTGGGTAAAGCGTACCATTGGTACTTCGCGTACCTGAAGGAATAAAATAGACCCCATCTCGCGGTCCTTAGCCTCTTACCCAGCAACTCCTATCCCTACCTCCCCGCGGTGCTGGCCTGGATACGAGCAACCTTAGGGAAGATCGGGTAACCAACCCCGGTGGGAACTATGGTCGTATGATGACAGGTAAGGGGGTTTGCTCCTCTCCGGATTTGTAAATCTTACTGAGCGTCTGTTCTCCATGTCAGGATCGGCTCACAACAGCGTCTGTTCTCCATGTTAGGGGCGGCTGATCATCGTCCGAGTGCCAGCGAGGGACTCTAAGTGAAACTGTGCACCATGGTCCACCGGGAATAAGAAGGAATGGTCCTCCGGAAATTTAGGGGGTTTGGTGTCAGGCCCTGCAAGCCAGCCTTTAAAAAATCATAAGCAACGAACAATCAACAAGAGAGTACGGACCGGAACCATCGGCGAAGACCACTGCGACGAAAAGGGACTAGCGATTGGAAACTCGGTTCGTGGAACTGAAAATCTCTCAACTTCATCGGGAGCATACGCATACTCGCCGATGTGCTCAAGGACCGTGGATTCGGCATCGTAGCGCTGCAGGAGGTTTGTTGGAAGGGATCAATGGTGCGAACGTTTAGAGGTAATCATACCATCTACCAGAGCTGCGGCAACACACACGAGCTGGGAACAGCTTTCATAGGGATGGGTGACATGCAAAGGCGCGTGATCGGGTGGTGCCCGATCAACGAGAGAATGTGCAGGTTGAGGATCAAAGGCCGGTTCTTCAACTTCAGCATAATCAACGTCCATAGCCCACACTCCGGAAGCACTGATGATGATAAGGACGCATTCTACGCGCAGCTGGAACGTGAGTATGACAGCTGCCCAAGCCACGACGTCAAAATCATCATAGGAGATTTGAACGCTCAGGTTGGCCAAGAGGAGGAGTTTAGACCGACTATTGGAAAGTTCAGCGCTCACCGGCTGACTAACGAAAACGGCCTACGACTAATTGATTTCGCCGCCTCCAAGAATATGGCCATTCGCAGCACCTACTTCCAACACAGCCTCCCGTATCGGTACACCTGGAGATCACCACTGCAGACAGAATCACAAATCGACCACGTTCTGATTGATGGACGGCACTTCTCCGACATAATCGACGTCAGGACATATCGTGGCGCTAACATCGACTCTGACCACTATCTGGTGATGGTTGCACTGCGCCCAAAACTATCCGTCATCAACAATGTTCGGTACCGACGACCGCCGCGGTACGACCTAGAGCGACTGAAGCAACCTGATGTCGCCACTGCATACGCGCAGCATCTTGAGGCAGCGTTGCCGGAAGAGGGTGAGCTCGATGGGGGCCTTCTTGAGGACTGCTGGAATACAGTCAAAGCAGCCATTAACGACGCAGCGGAGAACAACGTCGGGTATATGGGTCGAAGTCGACGGAACGATTGGTTCGACGAAAAGTGCAGACAGATTCTGGAGGAGAAGGACGCAGCGCGGGCGGTCGCACTGCAGCAAGGTACCCGGCAGAACGTGGAACATTATAGACGGAAGCGGAGACAGCAGACCCGCCTTTTTCAGGAGAAGAAACGCCGCCTGGAAGAAGCGGAGTGCGAGGAGATGGAACAGCTGTGCCGTTCTCAAGTTGAAATGTGCCGGGATAAGGATGGGAGCATCTTGACGGACGAACGTGTGGTGATCGAAAGGTGGAAGCAGCGCTACGAGGAACATCTGAATGGCGCTGAGAGTACAGGCAGTGAAAGTCAAGGAAGCGGAGGAGATGACTACGTCAGTTCAGCGAACGATGGAAGCCAACTAGCCCCCACCTTGAGGGAAGTTAAGGATGCCATTCAACAGCTAAAGACCAATAAAGCAGCTGGCAAGGATGGTATCGGAGCTGAGCTCATCAAGATGGGCCCGGAAGAGCTGGCCACTTGCATGCATAAACTGATAGTCAGAATCTGGGAAACCGAACAGCTACCGGAGGAGTGGAAGGAAGGGGTTATATGCCCCATCTACAAGAAAGGCGACAAACTGGAGTGTGAGAACTTTCGTGCGATCACCATCTTTTATGCCGCCTACAAAGTGATATCCCAGATCATCTTCCGTCGTCTGTCACCATTAGTGAACGAGTTCGTGGGAAGTTATCAAGCCGGCTTCGCTGACGGCCGCTCGACAACGGACCAGATCTTTACTGTACGGCAAATCCTTCAAAAATGCCGTGAATACCAGGTCCCAACGCACCATCTGTTCGTTGATTTCAAGGCGGCATACGACAGTATAGACCGCGTAGAGCTATGGAAAATTATGGACGAGAACAGCTTCCCTGGGAAGCTTACCAGACTGATCAAAGCAACGGTGGATGGTGTGCAAAACTATGTGAAGATTTCGGGCGAACACTCCAGTTCGTTCGAATCGCGCCGGGGACTAAGACAAGGTGATGGACTTTCGTGCCTGTTGTTCAACATTGCGCTAGAAGGTATCATGCGGAGAGCCGGGTGTAACAGCTGGGGTACGATTTTCAACAGATCCAGTCAATTTATTTGCTTCGCGGATGACATGGACATTGTCGGCCGAACATTTGCAAAGGTGGCAGAACTGTACACCCGCCTGAAACGTGAAGCAACAAAAGTTGGACTGGTGGTGAATGCGTCAAAGACAAAGTACATGCTTGTGGGCGGAACCGAGCGCGACAGGGCCCGCCTGGGAAGCAGTGTTACGATAGACGGGGATACCTTCGAGGTGGTCGAGGAATTCGTCTACCTCGGATCCTTGCTAACGGCTGACAACAACGTTAGTCGTGAAATACGAAGGCGCATCATCTGTGGAAGTCGGGCCTTCTACGAGCTCCAGAAGAAACTGCGGTCGAAAAAGATTCGCCACCGCACCAAATGTGTCATGTAAAAGACGATTATAAGACCGGTTGTCCTCTACGGACATGAAACATGGACAATGCTCGAGGAGGACTTGCAAGCACTCGGAGTATTCGAGAGACGGGTGCTTAGGACCATCTTTGGCGGTGTGCAAGAAGACGATGTGTGGCGGCGAAGAATGAACCATGAGCTCGCCCAACTCTACGGCGAACCCAGTATCCAGAAGGTAGCTAAAGCCGGAAGGGTACGATGGGCAGGACATGTTGCAAGAATGCCGGACAGCAACCCTGCAAAGATAGTGTTCGCTTCCGATCCGGCAGGTACGAGACGGCGTGGAGCGCAGCGAGCGAGATGGGCAGACCAGGTGCAAAACGACTTGGCGAGCGTGGGGCGTATCCGAGGATGGAGAGATGCGGCCTCGAACCGTGCATTGTGGCGTCAAATTGTTGATTCAGTGTTATCTGTTTAGATGTTAACTAAATAAATGAAAAATGAATGACGACAGTATATAATTAATTTGATGTGTAGTATCGAGAGCTCCCTCCCAGGTACGGCTATTCGAACCGACCGTGAACGTACAGTCGGGATTCACTGGTTGGGATTTTAATACATACTTGGGTCACACTCACCAGATTTACTCGCAACAAGTTGCATTCGACGGGGCATGCTGTCACATTGTTTGCTACTGGAAATTGGCCCTTTTACGACCGTAATAGCCTGGGTAGAAGATAATAGCTCATTAACAGTAAAACGTGATATTGATAACAAAACATGATAACAAAACGACAATCTTTATCTGGTAACTAAAATATCTTTTGTTTAATATCTCAGGTTCAATATTGTAGATGTAGTAGAAAACCGAACTGACCTCTCGCGACATTCGCATTTTCTCCCATTTTCGGGTGTCGCAACTAAATCGCGAGTAGTGCGCATCTATGCCATAGCCGTGTGCCATCATGCGCACCACTCGCAATGCAGCTTTGCGACATTTAGAAATGGAAGAAAATACGATTGTCGCGAGAGCTCAGTTCAGTTTTCAACTGGATCTACAATACATTCACAGAAAGAAAAATCGTTAATAAAATTAAGAAAACCGTTGGTTAAAATAAAAAGTTGCGTTGGTTCTTTTTCGTAGAGAGTTGCGCGCATTAGAAATAAAAGTACGCCAACTTTTACGACTACCATGGGGGAAAAAGCTGCATACCGGTTTGGAATTAAAAGTTCGAGCATTCAAAATGAAATTGTAGTATACTGTCAATCCGAATAGTAGAAAAACTATGGAAAAGGAGAGTATATATTTTCATTTGAAAATTATTTATTTAATCAGAAAGAACCCGCTTATTCTTCACCCTCCGTCCAATAATAATAATAATTCTGTTTAATTTCATTATTTATTCAAATCCATTTACAATTGTCTTCTATTGTCGTTCCCACGTCAGGATGACCGCTGACCGAATAATGTAGCCACTCGCCGGAAGCGCATTTTAGGCACAACATTGCGAAGTTGTTTGACGCCAGTTTATGTCCACCCTCGTGTCCACCGGAACATGCGATTCATCTGCAAAAAAGTAAGAATATTGCATAAATACCTCGATATGCTCTGAATAGGTACCAGCATTAGCAACGCCCAACGGCGATCTTGTTTTTGTAACACTTCTCGTAAGACGATGTTCATGATAGACAGGCTTATTCTCCGGTATATTGATTTCATCTATTCTACGACTTACCATCCGATTCAGTGTGATGAATAGGACTTCGATCTTTCTGCGCCACGTCGCCATATATTTTCATAATGGCCAGAAAACCAGAAGCACTACAGGACGTAACCGAAACCATGTTCGGTTGCAAAACTCTATACATACTCCTGTTTTGTTTATTGTTATGCGAGAGATGAGAGTGACAGTTGCGAAAAAGTGGCACTATGAAACATGTTTAAGCAATAAATGGACAAAGTATAGTTTTGAACGTGAGAAATATTTTCATGCCTGGCATCGTAAACTCGAAGTGCAAAGCGTGACAAGTCCATGGAAAGGAATTAAAAAAACAACAACTTTACAGGTTATAAATGATTATAAATAATAATTGCAATAATTATTAATGAAGTCAGGTTGTCACATCGTACCGCATCGTACCGTCCTGTGTAAAATAATTTTTCTAACGTACGGGTTTAAAAAAAATTCAATAATAAGGGCCAAATGACAATCCAATGAAATTTGGGGTAATTTTTTTGACCTCCTGATGTTCTATAGTGCTAGCAATCGTTTCATCTCTTTTTGCCCAAAGGTTTGACAGTTTTTCAACTTTTTGGTTGAAAGGGAGAACTTTTATTGTGTATCCGGAATAAATTTATACCGCTTTTTATACCGAAGTTGGATTTTTCTCCAGATACAGGCAACTTTCCCAACTTCGGAAGTAGTGCGCTGGATTCCCCTAAAGATGCGCTAAACAACGCATCCATTAGTTTGACAGATAAAACTTCGGAAGAAAGTTCGGTTCGGAAGCCCGGACTTCCGAATTCTAAGTTGGTGCTACGCCGACAATAATTTCCCAGTGCGAACAAGAGAAAATCAACTTTCCAATGAAAAAATTACTTTTACTAAAACCATTTTTACTTTTATTTTTAAGAAAACGAAGTACTTTTCAATACGAAAGTGCAAAACATTCTCTAAAACCATGTTTGTTTTTTGTGTGTTGACATGTTGAAATAAATAAAACTAAAACATCAATCATGCATCGCTGCATTCGTACTGCTGATCTACTGCATCGTTGTTTGACATCAACTGTTGATAATCAAATGCGCCTTTTTAATGCAGCATTAGGTTCTGCAGCGTCTGTATCTAACCTCAAACTGATGACTGATTAGTAGTACTTCGCGTTGGACTTGGGGGCAGCCAACCAATCACGAACTCGATCCTTGTCGGAGTCAGTGGAAAGTACTACTGAACTGTCAAAAAAGTTCATTCGACGAGGACCGAATTCATTCGTGACGTCATGCTGCAGAACCTAATACAGGGTAGAAATATTTCACAGTCAATGCAGTGAAAAACATGGATCTCAGTATAATCTGCAGTCGCCTTCATCGCCGCCGCGGTGAGTACCACTGGGTGCAGCCGTAAAATCATTTCCAACAACGACCATTCAATTTCGCATTCAGCCACTCACAAGTCGCTCTGACAGGCTGCTCAGTTCGCGTCTTACCGAATGACTGTGAGTGAGTGACCCATTTAAACGCGTGGTAATTTTTTTCAATTTGCAGGATGAATGTGTACATTTTTTTGGTAAATTTCATCTTCGCGACGCAGTGGGTGATTTGAGTTCTTTCTTTCCTGCCTATCCGTGAATGTGAGGTTGATTTCAAATAGGAAAATAAAAAAAAATGATATAAAAATACATCAGCTTCATCCAGTGCTGCCGAATATTTACAACCCTGTACGTGTGTACGCTGCCACACGCACAAGGTAAAACAGTTTGACCAACATTCACTCCACCCCTCGTTCAGTCAAGCATTAGGTTCTGCAGCATGACGTCACGAATGAATTCGGTCCTCGTCGAATGAACTTTTTTGACAGTTCAGTAGTACTTTCGACTGACTCCGACAAGGGTCGAGGTCGTGATTGGTTGGCTGCCCCTGAGTCCATCAAGAAGTACTACTGACCTGTCACCAGATTGAGGTTACGTTCAGACGCTGCAGAACCTAATTGACCATGTTCTACAAACCGCGAAACTCAACTTATTCTTCTCGTCCAACAATATCACACACGAACGACAGACACACCAACTTGAACACAACTTTGCGAACTTTGACTCCGCCCCTGACAGGTCAAACCAAAATCAAACCGATTTGATTTTTTCCAATCGAGCCGCCAACTGTCAAATGGTTGTTCGAACTAGGGATCCTTCACACACGGCAAAGCAGAGCAGCAACAAAAGAATTTTCTTGGGGGCGGAGTCAATGTTGGTTCAACGTGTTTGAGCGTGTGTACGCTACATAACTTACTTGTGATACCCGGATAAAAAATTACAGTAACTTGTATGACATAACCCATTGGATGATCTGGAAATCCGTCTAATGTAATTGTATTAATATAATTTTGAAATATTTCATAAATTTATTATATTGATGAAATAACAATTGAAAACAATAAAATTACAATAGCTTTGCTTATTAATTGATTAAAAATGTTATACCGATTCTCAAGTATATATTTTCATATTGCAGATCTAGAAATGTTATGCAAGAAAAATTTTAATTCAAAAAAATGAAAGGGAACAAAAACTTTTGCTTATCATTTGACTCGGAGAATGGCTGAACTCGTTTGAGCATGTACAGTTTTGTTTATAATTAGTGAAGAGATGAAAATAATGAAACTGTATGGTGCAGAAAGTGTCTTTTTCATTACAGTTTCTGCTGCTGGGCAAGCGGTAGATCACTATACGGCTTCTGTACCGTGGTAAGTATTTAAAGTGTTAGTGCGCGTTAGAGCATCATTACTGGGAGCGAATATTTTGATCAGTGCTGTCATTTTGGATTAGTCACTCTTTTTCGACTCGGTCATTATTTTCGGTTATCATTTTGGTGGCTGCATTCCGTACCGGTGACGTTCGACGTTTGATAGTTCATCAAATAGCAGCGCTGTTAAATTTAATCACCAGTCAGCTGCGCTACTGTTTTAGCAGCGCGTTTAGTAGCGACCGGTAAAATGCCAAATAATGATACTGCGCTGACAAACGGTTTATACTCACCACCGGTAATCGTATACGATTAAGATTATAATCTTAGGGTGCGGCCAGAGTAGACGCGAAGTGCGATGCGAAGCGAAGCGTCCATCCAGCTTTCCATGCTCGGTAATGGCGGCTGGTCGGTGTGTAAAAATCAATCGGTCACTGTACTTTTTGCTACTAGCTGGAGGAAAGCTCACTGGCGTTCCTGGATGAGGGGAAGGGAAAAAAGGCCTTTTCGCCGGTGAGTTTTCCTCCAGCTAGTGTTAAAACGTACAGTGACCGATTGATTTTTACACACCGACAAGCCGCCATTACCGTGCGTGGAAAGCTGGATACGATTTAACAGCTACTTATTTTTGATTGTTATTCCCTTGCGTACAGTTTTCGCGCGGCGTCGCGTAGACGCGTCTGCTCTGGCAGGCACCTTATACTACATACAAAAGTTCAATGGACATAATGAACGCAATGGTTCATCCCGAACAAAAAATAAATAAAAATTGTATCTTCATAATACCTGATGACATACCTGGTAACATGTATCCTTGTTCCTTTACAGAAATGAAGCTTATGATAAATAAAATACTGCTGCTTGCTGTTCACTGATTCAAAATCGTTCAGTGGCTACCATTGGCCAATCTTACCAACGGGATATAATAAGAACTGATGCAGGTAATTTTTTCTTTTCTTCTCGACGTACTTCTAATAAAACTGACATTCTTTAATAATTTACATTTTTCACAGGTTTATGCACCCATAGCCAAGTAACTGCAATGCGAGTTAAAATGAGTTGAAATCAAGTTTTAACTGAATTAAAATTAATTTGAAAATAAAAAAAATTGTAAAACAATTAATTGTATTGTATTTTTATTGTAATATTGGAGTATAATGTATTTTAAATCCTGTTGTATTTCTATTGTAAAACAATAGAAACAGTAATTGAAAAAATTTAAAACACAATGTTTTCTATTGTTTTGTCGCTCGAAATCATCCCATTGAAGAACCGTAAAATCAATTGTTTTGCTCCGAATTTTGTATGGAAATTTTTCGATTTTTTTATTGTAAAGATACATAACAACCCCCCTTTTTAATTGTAAAAGTCCCATTTACCATTCATTTTATCGTGGAAAACCATTATTTCTCATGTGATTTTATTGTCAAAATTCCATTATATTCAATGGTAAAAATTATGTTTTAAATGGTGTTGTAACAATAAAATTTATGATATTTTAATGATATTTTTTATCCGGGTATTCTGCCTTGCAACAAAATGACAACTTTCGCGAACCATTTTCCAAAGCTCTCGTAGATGCGAATAAATTACTCGCGGTACAAATAGCACGTGCTAATCAACCACGTGGCGGCCGAAGTTTCAAAAATATCAAAGCTTTTCTGGAAGTACATTTTTCTTAAACGCTTTATCTGGCGCTCGTTTTTTGTTGCGGTTCAAAATCTACACATACGTTAAGTTTTATTCGCAACAATAAAATAAGCGAAAAACATACCTTCAGAAAAAAGGTACTTTGATAATTTTTGGAAATTCGGCCGCCACGTGGTTGATTGTAATATGATTTCGGAAATTTAATCGCGTACTATTGAAAAACTTTAGAGTTACTCGATCTAAAAGTGTCCCAAATTAACAGATTTATCTTCTTCTTCTTCTTCTATGGCTCTACACTCACGTAAAATACCTTCTAAAGTTTATTAGTTTACCTTATGAAAATTAGCCACAAGGAATCGGATTGGAAATCATAAGGCATTCTTATGAACCAGCATGAACTTTGGATGAACCAGGTCCATAATAAACATATATGTTTATCTAATGTTTACCTTACGATTTTCATTAAGCTACCTTATGAAATTTCATAAGTAGGATTAATGAAATTCTTACGATTCCAATATATATTTTATCCATCATTTATCTCAGCGAAAATAAAATAAAGTTGCTTTAGTGAATAAAAAGTAATTTTATATAATTATTATTTTATAAATAATCCATACAGTTTTGGACAAGGGAATCCTGCAATAAGAAACTTCGTTTTGAAATTAACATTGGTGCTTATAATTATGATTGAACTGTTGCGCTCATCGCATAAAGACTGCGGGTGTTAATGCTTAATGCCGACAACTTCATCAATAAGCTTATCAACGACGTTCCGACAGCCGTATATTTATTCACAGTTTACTGCAGGCTGTAACAGAGAAAAGAAATTGGTGAAAACACATTCATGTCCAAGGATCGTAGAAACTGCTAAGACGCATATGCGGGGATTCTTCATAAAAGGAATTTGAAAGAATGTGTGAGTAGACATGAAGTAACTAAAAAGAGATAAATAAATGAAGGAAACTACTTACTTGAGATGCGACAAATATTTGGTGTTCGATGATTATTGTCAGAAAGATTCTTTAATTGTTTCTTCGTTTCTTCGACGTATGAACATATACTTTCTTATCTGGTGGTATATGTGTTCTTACTACCACTACGCCAAGACTAATCAATCGTATCGCCAAACTTCATCCGCATTTGCGCTTCGAAACAATCAGTAATTGGTCGAGCCGATAGTATTGATTCCAATCTCCAGAAGCTAATCATTCGAAACATCTCGCATGCATTGGAGACGTTTGCTGCTGGCCTTCTTGATCGTCATGTAGACCTGCAGACAGTTTGCTCCAAGGTTCGCTCCTACCATAGCCGAAAAGGGCCACCTTTTGAGTAGTGGACTCTTTAATCTGGTTTTGTATGGCACTCAAAAAGTCCGTCTAATCGGTACCGATATCACAGTCCACATAACTTCATCACAGCAGATAGTTTCAACGTTAAGCGTGCACCTGCAATAAGATCATTAAAGTCTATTAATTCTCGGGCACTTTTTCAAAGGACGTAGGGGTAATGACGGCTTTGTTCTAGAGGCCTTGATAAGAGAAACGCGGATTGACATGTGCCGCCAATCGAACCGTCAAAAAACAGCAGCCAATCGAGCAAGAGACCTGTCAAGCAACCAAAACATCGGCTCAAATACTGAAAACGGCTAAATTCGATTTAACACCATTTATGAATGAACCAATTTTAAATGCATTTTTAATTTGTTTTGCAAATCAATGATAGATTATGAAATGCAATTGTTTTATTTGTTGGATTCGATTGTCATGTGATGTGAACACATTGAATAGCAATATGTAAAATTTTACCTGGATAAATCATTCTTCCTTTTCATATGTTGTTCTTTGATGAAGAAGATTGGCTGCAGTGTTGGCAGAGCTACATTTCCTATCCGCGTTTCTCTTATCAAGGCCTCTACTTTGTTCTATTATTGTCAGGGGTTTTTTTATGACTGATTATGCTCAAATTTGGCTCAAACATTCTTTGCATATCAAAGAATATTGTGGCCAAATTTCATAAATTTCGGTCGACAAAAACCCCCCTGCCAATAATAGAACAAAACCTGCCAAAGCAGTCTGTTCCCCTATGTGATTTTGTAAACAATGATTTTAACATCGATTTGTCCAATCTGATATCACTCACACGGAAACCATCACCACAGACAGGTAGATGGAGGCTTCGGCTAACTGTTGGTAGTGTTGACTTGCGTGGGAGTGCCATCAATAAACAAATCGACGTCCTTTTGAATAAGAATGAAAAATTTGTTATGAACTTACCTCACAGTAACGTTGAAAAACGTTAATGCCACTTCCTGATAACCATACAATCATAAGAGATTTATTTACACACTCGGCTGAAATAGACTCTACGATGCCACCGATGGTTGTTATGTTGATTAAATTTTGGCCGAACAGTTCCTGTAGGAAATACAGATTTGGCTAGCTACGAATAAATCTTTCAATTGATTGATCCAGCCATCTTGCGATATATATTCTGGAAGGCAAAATGCTTGTATGATACTAAGTTTTTCTCTATTTTTGGATTAATATCTGGAATAAGTGAGAAAGTGTACATTAACTCAAATTTAATAATAAGGAATTCTAAAGCAAACTCACCTTGTTCCAAACTGATCACCGTGACAAAAAAAACATGCTTCTTTTATCCGTCTCTGAAACTCCAGCAGGAGAACAAGCATACCACATGGCACAAATCTCCCGAATTGAGGTGAACGTGCCCCTGGAGCCGACGTTCTGATGGACCAAGAATTCTTACATCAAACTTCTCATCTTTTGAGGACTCACAGTTCAGGAGGAGGAGTATAAAGTACGTTGATGTGAGTGGACTAACTTGATGTAAAGTGATTTCCTGCAGCAAGGGGGCAGGAAGCATCAATATAGCAGCTTCCTTTCTGTGGTCTCTAAACTCCACTCGTTGGACCTGCTGAAAAAGCCGAAAAAATGTTATTGATAAGTCCATTGTTTTTTTTTTAATACGCATCCGCGGATGCACAGCACAGGGATTTGAATATCGGAGATCAACATTCTCCCAATTCTCTCAACATTTCTGGTTCAACTTCTTACCTGTATCTGATAACGAAAGGTTGTCCAAAACCGTGGCACTGCATAATTTATTTGCAAATTTGCCAAATATGGTTGACTGGGATGCAAAGAACGAAAACACCGAGTTGAAAATTTTCCTGTGGATGAACACATGAAATGACATATTGTTTCATAAGTTTACCTTATGATTTTTATTCATAATCATTTTGCATGGGATTCATAAGGCAAATGTATGCAATTAATACTAACGATTATGAATTTCATAGTAGCCTTATGGAACGATTATAAAATGAATTTTTAGTGTTTCATAAGGCATAACTTATGAGTTTCCATATTTTATTTACGGCAGTGTACATTCCAACTGGAATTTATCCTGCTTTTCAACTTTATTCTATTAGTATTTCCTCAGTTACTAATTGAAAGCTTTCTATGCCCGCCATTGCATGAGTATGTATCTTGTTTGGCAAGTACAATGGTTACACTATGCCCAGGGTGTCGAGAAAGTTTCCAACCAGAAAACATCCTAGACCGGAGCGAGAATCGAACTCGCCATCTCCGGATTGGCAATCCTATGCATTTGCTCGCAAGACTACTGGAGACCCCAAACAGATTTATACTTTTAGAAAAGTAAACCTGAAACGGCCTTCTAGTCAATTTCTGCTAGTTTTACAAGATTCCAGCAAATTTGTATCAAATTTGTATTTGAAATCTTGACTTTTTTTTGCGAAAGCTGAAAGAATTTCTGAAGAATTGTTCCAGTTTTGAATCACTTCCTAATATTATGATATTTGTATTTGAGAGTTTGAGTATTTAATGGCAATATATTTCAGGGAAGCTTCTATAAAAGGAGAAAGAAGGAGAAACTAGGATGGACTACGTAAGAAATTTCCCCGGGTGAGATCATTATTTTCTCTCGAGTCTCTATCCCTAGGGATATCAAAATGATTATTATTGCTTGACACTTCAACTTTAATAAGATGTTAAAAATTAAAGCTTTAATTTTGATCTGAATTATTTAAAATCCCACATTTGCATGCTGTCCTGCATGAATCGCCTATTATGAATAAAACACAGAAGATATGCAGCAGTATGGCATCAATGTCAAGAGGAAGTCATCGGGGTCAAACATTCTCCACCCCATTGACCTCCTTCGAACGGTCGATTCAGCCATCTCCTCCAGCTTGCAAAAGATAGTGAACATTATTTGTCGAGATGTTTTAACGAAATTGAATTTCTATTTGAAAATTGTTATCTTCCGCATTCCATCTTTGAAGACTGTACCCAGGGCGGACATCACGGTGCCGAGAGATGATGGCGGTGAAGTACCTGTTCTGTTTTCTCCTGTTGGAATTGCCTATCTGTGGATTCCGTTGCCGCTCCATGGCGTTTGACTGCTTGTTGCTTTTCCGTCCGGGTCATTCGAACGGAAGTATGGAAACGGAAGCTTCAAAGTGACGGTAACCTGTCAGAGTAAAGTCGGTATGGTAGGTCGGTAAGCTTCCTGTTGACCTCCTGCCCGAAAGACACGTGAAGGCATGGAACTCGGGGGTAGGATGTAGTTTGCGATCTGCGCCCCTTCGGTTTTGTTTGTTTCATTTATTCTTCTTCTTTACTCCCAGGCGAACAAGCCCCGAGGAATTTTTCGCTCAAAACGAGAGGCGCCTTGTGGAACAAAACAGTCGAAGGCGAGAAGGTGCAAATATTTGAATTGATTAACATGTATTTGATTGTTTCCTCTCGGAAGAACTTGAGGCAAACATCGGCACATCTGCCTACTTTTGGAATCACAAGTCTTTCATAGATGTGGTTGGGACGGGAGCAGATTGTTTCCATACTTGAAATAATTCAAGTGGGTTTCAAGAGAAATCTTGGTACGTCTACATAGGGTACGTTTGATTCCGATTCCGGATGATTTGCAACTTATCGAGCACCTCTTCAACGCTGTCAAGTCTATCTCTCGTGCTTCGATTTTCCGGTAGTTGAATCAGAATCGACGACGTGCCTGGAAACAGAATTTTATGTAGGCCACAAACATTTGTCATTGGCAAAGTAAATTGGATTCTTGGCAGGGGAATCAGAGCACGTTGCCAACATGGTTTTGTTCAATAAATAATTCCTGATAGATACGTTTCCGGATAAAAATCGCCACACCGCAGAAAAATGATAAACCCATAACCAGGCAGAAATGAGCGAGTACCTTAATTTATGACAACCCCTCCCTTTGGCCACCGCCATTAGCGAAATTAAGGAGTGCCGTTCTAGAAACATATTCTGAACAAACCATTCCGAACCGGAAGCTACCGGATAGGCCACATCATAATTCAAACAACAATGACCTAACAAGCGGAGCGCGCGAGGCAAAGCAAATGTAGGTCCGAACTTCTGGTTCTGCCTGTGTTCCAGTGCTATTGTGCAGGCCCTATGACACGGGGCAGCTTGGTGTCCTTTTTTTGCTGTCGCAGATTGCTCCAAGGCATATTTTCCGGAAAAGCACTTTGCTTTCTTGATACGATTTACGTGCTTGCCATTATTGGTACGCTGTTTTGCCTTCACAACCGGTAGTATTGGGGACAGTGGCGTGTGAAGGATTGTGTTTGCAATTGTTTAGCATAATTTAAATAATTCATTTATTTATTCAGTGAAAAATGTTGAGGAAATCTTCAAGAAGTCTGTTCAAATGAAGTGCTTATTTGGTGTATTTTTAAATCGTCAGAATAAAAAGAAAACAGAATTGACACAGACTAAATACTTAGCACCTAGCTTTAGAGAACGACCACACATTAAGTGGATGAGAAACATTAGCAGTTCTATGTGCAAAACATTAAATTGAATAGAAAGATTGAGTTTTGTTATAAGTTACAAAGTTGCAGTTGATCGGTAAAATTGGGTCCGACGATCACAAGTTAGTTCACCATAAGATCATAAGATGCACGATGCACCCAAATGCCAAATGTAAATGAACATAAACTGAAATCAGTATACACTGGGGTCTGGGCACTGGGGAATTAACGTGTTTTTTTGCAAAATTTATTGAAAAATATTTTTAACGCGATTTTTTGAAAAGGTCGGGAGAACAGTAAAAATTCGGATGTCGATGAAGTCGCGTAAAAAGGATTTGATTTGACTTATTCTTCGCGTCAAAAAACGACTTCAGTGCATAATAAATAACTGACTACAAGGATGGAGAACAGGGTATAAGCCATTTTATAGAAAGCTGACAGGAGGACCTAACACTAATATTTACATTTTACAAGGAACATTTGCGAAAATGGAATGCAGATGCAAATTTACCAAAACAAAGACCGACCCGTTCACTCAAAATTTCGATCAGCTGATCGAATCTGTCTCATCAAATGGCTTATTGGTGGTCAAGCTACTGCGGACAGTCCATGAAGTAGTTAGACAAAGGTAACGGAGAACAAAAAGGAAGGCAATCGGGTAAACCATGCAGTGCACGCTGAACTTATATCTAAACAGAACACTGAATCGACAATTTGATACAATAAACGACTCGAGGCCACATCTCTTCATCCACAGTTGCGCCCCTGGGGTCGGTTTCGAAGGCGCATCGACGACAACGTAGACTACCAGCATCATCCGGCAACACCGGAGGAATTCTACGAGCGCTGTTGGCTCGGCAGGCCAGCAACACCCTAACCATTGATAGACTAACCAAAGATTTGATCTATTTACGAAATGTCACTCGCAAGCAGTACCAACATACTAGGCTGCTAGCGCTCACACCTCGGGAATTCGGTCCGCGGATTTTTTCCCCATGCATTTTTGCATATGCGATGTTTTCGGGATTTGGGCACGGAAATTCAAAATCCCGGCCCCATTTAAAATGCATGGGGATCAAAATCCGGAGGAAAATTTTCCCGAGGTGTAAGGTGGCCTTTTGGATGCGTTGCAATCGGCTGGCAAAATCCATTCGGGCCAGAGTGGTGGACCTCAGAAATATTGATTTCTCCAACAAGATCCGCGTTCTCCCAGACTGTGCATTGTGCAAAGCCGTTCTATAAATAAGGCAAAAACAAAGGTGCTGTTTGAACGAGATGGCGCCACAACATTTAAAGTAAAATGAATTTCCTTGTATGGACAAATCATCCGTTCTCATTAACTACGCATCGCATCAATGTGAAACCTAGGTCAAAAAGCAACAGATAATTTTTAGATTTTTTGTTCCCACGACTTGTTTTACAGTTCTAAACAATAAAAGAGATTTCATTGTACCTCCATACTAAATTCTAGCTGTATACTAGGGTGGCTCAAAAAACACTTTTTCAAATTGTTTGATGGGCCGCCCTCTTATTCGGTTCTATTTGATGCCCTGATGCTCTGGACAAAATTTCAGCCAAATCGGTCAACGTTTGGGCAGTGCTAAACTCGTAGAAAGTTTATATAGAAAAATGTATGCAGAAATATCCAAAAACAGTGATTTGCAGTTAGACGGTACAATTTACGATCAAGAACCATGATACTCATTCAGTTCTTGTAGAATTAAATACAGAATGTTATGCTGAAAACCGCGAGAAGATTAGAGTTTTTTAGGAAAAGATATTAGCATTTTACTGGAGTGTTGTAGGGGTGAATTTATTTCTTTTCAAAGGTAAAAGAAACGAAATTTGCTCAAACCCCACTTCAGAGAAATGCTAATAACTTAGCCGGGCAAACTCTAATCTTCTCGCGGTTTTCTGCATAGCATTCTGTATTAAATTCTTCAAGAACTGAGTGAGTATCATAGTTCTTTATCGTAAGTTGTGACGTCCAACTGCAATTCACTGTTTTGGGATGTTTCTGCATACATTTTTGCATATAAACTTCCAACGAGTTTAGCACTGCCCAAACGTTGACCGATTTGGCTGAAATTTTGTCCAGAGCATCAGGGCATCAAATAGAACCGAATAAGAGGGCGGCCCATCAAAAAAATTGAAAAAAGTTTTTCCCATACTAATTTGAGCCACCCTACTGTATACTTTCAATTTTTTTAAGACTGTTCTCCACCTCGTGTGTGTGGAAGGAACATTGAAAGCTTACGATATCGAACAGCAGATGTCACTAGTGTATATGCAATATTACATTGATACAAACACACAGCAACACCACCTGTCGCCTGATAATGGAAATATTGCAATTATACCGTCAGGTGTAGTGGCTGTTGTTAAAATATTTAGGAAGGGCCTCAAGCGGAATTTTTGCTAGAACGCAACTGGCGATCTCCTATTGACAAAAATTCGAAAATATAAGCCTCGGCCCATTCCACCTGATCTCATTAGATAAAGGTAGCCTCACACCTCGGGAATTTGGTTCGCGGATTTTTTCCCCATGCATTTTTGCATATGCGATGTTTTCGGAATTTGGACACGGAAAATCAAAATCCCGGCCCCATTTAAAATACACGGGGCTCAAAATCCGCTGGAAAATTTTCCCGAGGTGTGAGGCAGCCTTAACAATGGCTCTAAGGGTCTGTCTCAATTGGATAATTAAACTGAAATTAAACTTAAAAGTGACATTTCAATAATTATCAAATAACCCTGCTCACAGAGCAAGATTACTTTTGACAGATATCGAATCATTTTCCATCGATGTCCTATTGGAATTGCTGGGTAGCACCAGCCATTCTTATAACGGGGTGATTTTTTAATTTTCGAACTGTCATTTTTAAGTTTAATTCTCCAAATGAGACAGACCCTAAGAGTGAAATCAGGAGTGATTCAGTTTCATTCCAAATTTTCGACCACTATTCTAGTTTGAGTCTGAAGCCAAATAAAACAAAACCGCTGGTTTCCCCAGCAGTGTTCTATTCATGTTTTTCAAATTTTCAATTAAATGAAATTATCATGTTGGCGCCAAGAAAGGCGCCGAAATTGCAAAGTGGATTGATCCGTAGATAAAATGACGCATTCATACACCAAAACAATAAGCCATTTTATGAGACAGATTCGAACAGCTGATCGAAATTTTGAGTGGACGGCTCGGTCTTTGTTTTGGTAAATTTGCATGTAAACCATCATCATTTCGTCATCATCATCATCATTTCATTTCATTTTCGCAAATGTTCCTTGTAAAATGTAAATATTAGTGTTTGGTCTCCTGTCATTTGAGCTTTCTATAAAATGGCTTATTGGAAAATATTTGAATCTCGTGATTCAATCGTGGTCCAGGGGCCATCCAGAAACCACGTGGTCATATTTTTGAAGATTTTCAACCCCCCCTCCCCCCATGTGGTCTATCGTGGTCATTTGGCAGATCCCCCTTCCCCCCCCTTTGACCACGTGGTTTTTTTTTCAAGCACAAAAATTAAAAAAAAACCTATGCAACTAAAACATATGGTTAATCCGATCAATTTTGAAGATGGACAATATCAACTGATTCAAAATCAAACTAAAACCCAGCATGGAAATTATAAATTTTTATTATTTCGAAGATTTTTATGATGTTATCATGTTGTAATGTGTATCAGGTATTAGGTTATCTAGAACTCGCATACCTTCGATGCATCAGGAGGATACCAAAAAATGCGGACTCGCGAAAATGTTATAAAAATTTCGAGAAAAATTTGTAATGGTTTAGAAATTTTCCAAAATATCCCTATATTTTTTAATTTCTTTATTGGTGATTTTTTTAAATACATAATTGCAATTTTTGCTTTTACAAGTGCTAATTTATTATTGTTTTGTGGAAAATTTTCAACTGTTTATGGAAATTTTGCATTATTTGCAGTAATTCTATATTTATTTAATACTCATACCCTGATTTCTTTATTGGCAATTTCCAATTCTATTATGGAAAATTTCTATTTTTCTCTGATAAATAATCTAGAGCTGGCTCATCTCTCAAAATTTCTAATTCTTCATTGAAATTTTATTTTGATATTGACTCGTGGAATCCAATGATGCCATACTAAACATATTTTCTCGGTCACTCTGATGTCTTTCGAATAATTTCCCAAGGAACTTCTATTCCATATCTCGAATATGCTTCAGTCAATGGTCTTTTCATAAGCGACTCATAAAAGAATGAATTTATTATAGATCAATTATCATTTTGGAGTTCGGATCATTCGATTTATCCAATTAACCAAATTATGAATGATGTATGATATAATATCCCATTAGGTCCATTGGGTTGATATGACAATTGTTATTTGTACAAGCTACTACACTGCCGTTCTACGCATAATTGTTCCATATACATAGGAAATCCCAGCAAACATGGGGCAAATATGCGTATGACGGCAGTACAGACTTTTTAGTTAAAAAAATTATGTTGAGTTTTTTAATGGAATGTCTTTACTTGTCATAAGACGAGTTTGTACCTTCCCATTTAATTCCACCACTTGATTGTACCTTGACAGATACGTATTTCGACCTCAACAGTAAGGTCGTCTTCAGTGTTTCGTACTTGACTCGACTTAGGTTATACAAAACTTTTAGGTTTTAAAAAACGTCCTGGAAGTCGTATTGTTTGAACTACTTAATCATCCAAGTCCGTGAACCCAGTGCTTCTAAGGCCCTACAAAAAGGCATAGTCATTGTGCAGCTTGATGTTGACTCAAGATAATTTTGGGTACCTTGTCTCTTAGATCTCATGTTAATGGAAATTAGGATCATATGCTTATTTCATCGGATTGGGTACATACCGATGATGAGGACATTACAAATGTCATGATTGATCACCCGAGAAGTCGTGGGCTGAACTTGAGAGCAATCACTGGCTTAACGTTCAGGATGACCCATCTTATCTGAGTGTTCAGAATGATTCAAACATTTCAACTTCATTTGCATGCTCTTAGAATCGAAATCTTCCCAAAGTTTCGGATAACTGAGTTTTCAGGGTCAGTCAAGTTTGAGCTCCCATATTTTTTTCTGTAAAACCAATATCTAGATGAACAATTTTACTGAAGAAAATGGTGGTCTAGCTCTCTTTTGTGATTTAATAGACAATCTAAAACGCTGGGCATATATGACCCATCCGTCCTGAAAGGGTTGAGATTTGTTTTGGAATTCAATTTCAATCGTTATTATAACACTATTTATTACCTAGATTGTTTTAGGAATTGGAGTGTTTTTCTGGAACAATGCCACTTTTTTTCATATCGCAGGATTCTCCTTAGTTCTAAAACCCTTTTATGAATTTTAAAAGCATTTTATTTAGAATTTCATGTAGATTTTTTTAAATGCAAGCTTCTCTATGTCATAACCTTTTTCATACGCACTACTAGAATTTTGTGCATTATTGATCGAAAAATTTAAAAATGCACCTAAATGTTCTAATTAGGTGCATTATTAAATTTTTCGATCAATTAGCCTAATTATTCAATATCATAAGAACTAGGCTTCTTAATCCTAAATAATTGCCTACATGTATTGCTTGGATGAATTTTAAATTCCAAGATCTTCCTAATTTTCAAGAATAATTATTCTGGAGTTGCAAGGGAAACCCTTCAGAATAGTTAGAAGAAATTCTTCGCACGGTAACTGGCTAAAACCCATTAGTGGGTACTATGGCACCCATTTTCGCCAAAACCGCCACTACTCATTTAATGAGTAAAACCGTTTTACTCATTAATGGGTAAATCATGTTTATGTCAACAAATGGGTATTATTTTACCCATCGTCCGGTGGTGATTTTCAGGCAAAATGGGTAAATAAATACCAATTTTCAACAATACATTTGAGTGCTGTAGTTCAGATTTAAAAAGACAATTGTAAAGTAAATAAAAAAACAGTATGAAATTCAGATTTTATTCGTAATTTACAGTTATGTTCAATAATTCATGTTGAAACATAGAGCGTGGCTATTTTTATGCTTCATTTGAAGCAAGATCATGGCAGATAGAAGAAGATCCTCCACAACCTGAAATTCAATCTCCCAAGTGCGGGGTTGTGTTTTTTATGCAATACGAAATATTATTGCATAAAAAACACAACCCCGCACTTGGGAGATTGAATTTCAGGTTGTGGAGGATCTTCTTCTATCTGCCATGATCTTGCTTCAAATGAAACATAAAAATAGCCACGCTCCGGCCGCTGGTGTCTCTAGCTGCATGCAATGATGGATTGCTTCCAAAAATTGTCCCGAGTCAGCCACATTTCGGGTCGAACTGCTGTTTCGATTCGGTTAGGCACTTGGTTAGGCAGGAATGTGGCAGGACCGAAGATTTTATTCCTCACTAGAAAATTCAATTTTGTTGGAAAGTATTATAAATATGTCTTTTACTTACGTTTAAGTGAGCTCGTAAATTTTAATTTTCCTCGCAAAAAAAAGAAAATTGGAACCGACAAGAAATTAAATGTATTTCAAATCACCTCGTTCAACACAACTATTTTTTCACCCATTAATGGGTAAATAAATGCACATTTTTCAACTCCATGTTGGTTCATAAGATGAGTATTTTTTCACCCATTTTTGCACTTTATATATTACCCCTTTTTTGACAGCTCCATATGCTATCAAAAAATGTATACTTTTTTACCCATTAATGGGTTTTCGCCAGTAACCGTGCGGAGTCTCCACGGAAAAATCTTCAGTATTTCAACGATTTTTTTTTCGAAATTCTGTGGAAAAGTTCCTAAAAAAGGTTCGGTAGAAATTTTGAAGAACTAGAAGAATCCGTAGAAGGATCTTAAATGCATATTTACGATGAAAATTCCAATAAACATCAAATTCCGAAGAACTTCCGGTATAAATTAGAAAAAAAAATCCAGCTTACTTTTTTTTACAGAATCTCTTAAGTTTTTTTTTTCAAAATCCTGGGCAAATTTAATGAATCTTCAAAGGAAATTCTTCTAAATTTCCAATGGAAATTTTTTCGTTTTTCAAAAATAATCTTAGAAATTTTCAGCAGTTTTTTAATTTCCAAAAGAAATTATTTGGAATATACCAAAATATTTCGGATGGAAATTCCTAAGATTTTCCAGTAGAAAATCGATGAAAAGTTCATCTAAAACACCAATAATGAATTTCCGAGGATATTTCGATGTTTTTACAAGTGGAAATAACGAAAAAATTGCACTTTTGTAGTACTTGTGAAGGTTGTACTTTAGAAGCAATTCCAATAGGAATTCCTTAGAAAATTAAATCAAAATTTTAAAGATTTTCTGATGTGAAAATTCCTTAAAATTTTTAAATCATTTCTTGTGCTTCTTTGCATGGTAAAGATTTAAAGCAATGTTTAGCTGAACCTACAAAGAAATCAAAATGACTTTCCGAAGAAGAATGAATTTCCCATGAAATTTTGGAAGAATTTATGGTGCAAATTAAAAAAAACACGAACCTTGTGAATTCTAAAGATTTATTCTTTGAAAATCCAAAGTATTTGTTGAAGATAATCCATAGACTCTTCCGTGGAAATTCTAAATAATGCCTCGAATAAAAAAAATATTTGGAAAATTTAAAAAATGTGATAGAATTCACAAAGAGCGTAAAAAATTTCATTTCAAAATTCCAAATTTGAAAACAAAAATCCAAAAACAAAAAATCAACGGTAATATCAAAGTGTTTCATGTGGCATTGGCTATTTAATTTCTCATGAAAATTCAGAAGATTTTTTCTTGAAAAATTTAGAAGTCTTCTTCTTCTTCTATGGCTCCATATTCCAACTGGAAGTTGGTCTGCTTTTCAACTTAGTTTATTCTTTTAGCATTTCCTCAGTTATAAATTGAAAGTTTTAAATGCCAGCAATTGTACGATTATATATCTTGTGTAGCAAGTACGAAGGATACATTATACCTAGGATGTCGACAATGTTTGACACCCGAAAACATCCTAGACAGGAACGAGAATCGAACTCGTCATCTCCGGATTGGCAATCCTATGCCTTTGGTCGTAAGGCTAACTGGAGACTAAACATTTTGAAGTGCACTCCCCAAAATGTTCGAAAAACTTATTTTGGAAATGAAATAGAATTTCTGGTGAAGATTCGGAAGAACTTGTCGAAGAAATTCATTAGAATGTAAAAAACCCAGATTAATCCACCTAGCGTTGGTGGTGCCTTTCTCGCATTTAGTTGAGACACCAAACTTATATGGAGTATATATGGTCCGATGTACCATTTTCTTCATAACTTTCAAACGCAATGACCGATCGTTATCAAATTCAATAGTGATCAACAAGGCTTTGTCCCCTGTCTAATGAAACTTGTTGCGAGAAAATCTGTTAAGGATTACTATACGAAAAGTTGTCTAATGTTTTTCATAGCTTTTGTGCACACACATACGCACACACATACACACACACATACACACATACATACACACGGACAGACAGACATGTGCTCAGCTCGTCGAACTGAGTCGATTGGTATATAATACTATGGGTCTCAGAGGCTTCTATCAAAAGTTCGTTTTCAGAGTGAAATGATAGCCTTTCGGTACAACTTGGTTGTACGAGAAAGGCAAAAAATATGAAAATATGAACATTTTTTTCCACCGAAAATTATATGTATTTCCCACGAGACTGTTTTGAATTTTCAGACAGAATTCACATAGAATTTTTTTCGGCATTTACACTGGCGATATTTTGTTTTTTTTTTTCATGACCAATTTGTAGCAAAATTTACAAGCAAAATTTTCCAGAGAAAATTGTTCAAAAAACATTCTGAATGCTAGCACTTTATCAGGATTGTATGAAGTAAGGTCAAAGTTTTTACAGGAATTTTTTTTACTGGATTTTTCCTGAATATCCACAAGACATTCTTTTGAAGATTTCTCGCTTAACTTTTCAAAAGGACCTAAGTAACATTTTTTTCATGAATTAATTTGAATAGCGCAATCAATAGAAAAACATGGAAGCTATTGATTGCAGTATTCAAATTAAATCATGAAAAAATTGTTACTTAGGACCTTTTGAAAAGTTAAGCGAGATTTTTCTTGAATTATTGTAAAAACATGAACAGTTTTCAAAATTGTAGCTGTAGTCCGCTGATGCAAAAGTGTCGGCGGCGTGATGCCAAAAACCATCTGCGGCGGAATTTTGAAAAAATATTTTTTCATTTTTCTTTCCCAATTTTTTTTGGTGAAAATTGAGACTGAAACGCAACCTGCTTTTTCGTTTATTTTTTTTTATGGAAAAAGGATCTAAAGCTAAGTTGGCCAAATAACTCAGATATGCATCGGCGTTGCGACCGATGCTGCGTTACCGCGTTTTCTCGATGCTTAATGCTAAATTCTTTTTAACACTGAGTTGAAAAGACGCTACGTGGGCATCGGCCCTAAGACAGGGACTAATACCGGGATCTGGCACTCGCAATTTTCTCGTGTTGCACTTAATTCTCAATCGGTGTGTAGGAGTCCTAGGTATTGTCGGATTTTGTCAAAATTGCACGCGGCGAACTCTTCAGGAAAGGTACCGCCGCGCTTTCTGCACCCCGTTTACTTGATTCTTATGGGTGAATAGCATTGCGGTGTATCGTTTGGCGCGGCCGTACCTTTCGACAGTCATTCGCCGCGTGAAGTTTTGTGCAAGTACCCATTTGGGAACATTACAAACGCCGCGCAGTGTATCACATCCAGAGAATCTGACAATATACAACTGAAAATACACTAAATACGCTGTCAGTTATCATGCATGTTTTTCTCACCGTGCATTACTGACAGCATCGATGTTTTTGTTATTTTTGTCAAACCTGTGTGTCAATCATTCGGTTGATTTTAATATCGCTTATATTTTCGTAAGTATTTTTTGCAATTTCCCCAATTTTCAATAGAAATAGTTATTTAATAACATCGTTTTTTTTTTCGTTTCATAAGGGCGCTACTGGCTTATTCTCTGGTTTAGGTAGTGATCCACACCGATAAGTTTGCTGTTCCAGTGGTTGGGCCGTAGTCTGTGCCATCCGGAAACTGGTGGAAAACCGGCGCCAATGGTGTTGGTTAGGACTTGATCCGTGATCCTAATCAGGAAACTACTGGGGATGTCGTCCTCTGTTCTTTCGGTAAAACTGATAGTCCTACCACATAGCGCTGCCGTTGCTCGATATCGAAACTGTAAAATTCCTGCTTCTGCGCATGCAACTACCGCCGGCGTGGAGGGCAGGAGTATCTCGTTCAGGTCGTCGTATTTGATGCAAATTATTTCTAGGACATAAAAAAGTCGGCTGCTTACTATGGCGTCCTATGGCGACCGCTTTCATCGATCCGGCGGCCGGTTTCCTCATCCATTTGGCGGGATCTGTTATTTCCGATCATCACTCTAAAGTTAAAGAATTTGAGCATGTTGCTAGTGATTCCCCAGGACGAGAGTCGTTGTAGGATTCCTGTGGTGCAAGCCCTATTATAAGCTATGGCTAAATCTAGCGTTGCGATTTCAATATGCATTCCATCTGCAATTGCATCTTCAATGACCTGTCCCAGCGCCCCAAGGTACGTTCCGGTTCCTTGACCCGGACTAAAAACATGTTGCCGATAGTCAGTTTTTGCTCCGTGTTGATGAATTTCATCAAGCGTCTGTTTACCATCCTTTCAAGGATTTTGACCATACAGTTTGTTAGAGCAACGGGTCTATACTTTCGCACGTCGTTTGAGGAGCCGGTACACTTGGGAATCAGAACTACCAAGCTATATTTCCAACTATCGATGGTATCGATGAATCGCAACGTTTTGGATTGCAGTCGCATAGTTTTTATGTTTGTTAAGGAATTTAGTAGAGTAGAGTAGATTATTTCCAACGGCGATGTCCAATATATTCAGTACTCTAGTGTTGTTGTTTTAACTCCCCCACGATGACTAATATCGTGCTAATATTTAAGGAATTCAGTCAAAAGTTCAAAATTGAAACCAATGGCCGCCAGCCATGGAAGCCCACGGAAAGGAAAGCCCACAAGTTCCACCTCTTACTTGTACAACCAATGATAAGGAACATGGTGGAATACCATGGTGACTTTTAATCATTGGCTCACTAATAGTTGGTCAGTTGGTTTACCATCGCTGGCGCACCTTCGACAATACTCAACCAGGACACCGAGGCCGAGCGACTGTATCTGCACATTGGAAAACTGCCGCCTGAGTAAGACCAAGTGGACCAAGTAGACCACTGCCGAAGTCACTGCTAGTCAATTTCTAGGGACTGCACCTCTGGCCCCATCCCTACTTGATAAGCCATAGTTTGTGACAGCAATATTCCCGATCATTTACAGCAGTAAGCCCAAGTAGAAAATATGTGGGTCGTAAAACGGACAGGGGTCCCTTTTGAGCTAAATCGTTATAAATTTGATACAATATCAACTGGATCGTACTGCTTGTTTCAAATACGATTTTACTCCACAGTGCTCATCTGATTCTTTATCATGTTCTGAGTGTCCTCTGAAAATTTGAGCTCATTTGGATTAAAACTGATTTAGCACAAGCTGTTTCAAGTTTGCATGCAAATTAGTATGAAGAAATTTATTTTTTCATTATATTGTTAAGAATGCTTCCCCATTAAGCGTAGGTTAAAAGAAAACCTACATAGCTAAAAGGAATACTCAACAGCTTTCACCCAACGAAAACTGCATGTTGATGAATCGCCCCAATAATTAGTAATCGATTTTAATACAGGTTGCGAATCTTTAGTCATGATCGTTAAACTTCTTTCAGGGCATCACTGAAATGTGCAGTGCAGCATAGTAGCCTGAATTTGTGTGTGCTATCTTTCGCGCCACTAGCAGCAATGTTGCCTGTTGATGAGTTATGCAATTAGCGCCAGAAAACCACAGTATAGATTAAATTCGATTACTAATTATTGGAACGATTAATTAAGATGCGGTTTTCACTGAGTGAAAGCTTTTGAGTATTCCTTTTAGCTATGTAGGTTTTCTTTTAACCTGCGCTTAATGGGGAAGCGTTATTAACAGTATAATTAAAAAATAAATTTCCCCATACTAATTTGCATGCAAACTTGAAACGGCTTGTGCTAAATTAGTTTTTATCCAAATGAGCTCAAATTTTCAGAGGACACTCAGAACATGATAAAGAATCAGATGAGCACTGTGGAGCAAAATCAATTTTGTTTATTTTTTGGACACGATAACGTCAAAAGTGGATGTCCATCTGGAGGTGCTAATTCGTAAGTTTTTCGGCGACGAAACCCATCCGGTCCACGATGCCAGAAAGAGTGGTTAATGTGGTGTATACATGTACCGGATCTCGATGCGAATAAAGCCCGGTAAGTGCCATTGCTGCAATGGAACCGGAACATAAACGATGCTTACACACCAGCGTTTTACCTGTTGGTAGTGGCACGGTACCTGAATGCATATCGATTATCGGTGACAGGTGACCAGTAGTCAAGAACAGACGGTACAGCAAAAGAGAGCAAGCGTACCAGTTCCTGGTTCCTACAGATGTTGAGGATGGACGAACGAAACAAATCAGCGTGGGAAGCAAGGAACTGTTCATTACATTCAGGTAAGTTATAGAATTATTGTTCGGTTTTTTGTCTCATATGTAACTCTCGATATAACTCTTATTCATCGTATCAAATACAAAAAAGTGAAATGAATTTGTTTCATATTGTGATACAGTCAAACCTCCATGAGTCGATATTGAAGGGACCATCGACTCGTGGAAATATAGAATTTCCTTGAAAAGCTCTTTGAAGGGACCATCACAGTAGCCCAGAAATTATTTTTAACATGACATAATTTGCTTCCATGAGTCGATATCGAGTCATAGAACATCGACTCATGGAGGTTTGACTGTATGTTGCAATGATATAATGTAAAAATAATTGATGAAATTTGTGCTTTTTTGTTAATAATAATATGAATTATTTGTTATCGTGAATTTTAGTAGTAACCGACAAACTATTCTACAATAAATAACAATTCATTTTTATTTTTATCCTTCACAGGTGTAACGGAACTGGCGTTCTAACCAAATTCTCATCCGTGTCAGCAGTTTTATCCACAACTACATACCCAGCAAAAGCTCGGCAAAAATTGTAGGACGAAAATATTTTACCGTACACGAATAATACATCTGCGGGTTTACGGCACTGAATATCGGCCGAAGAGCTGAAACTGGCAACGGTGGAAACTGGTTGTAGAAAGATATATACACTCAGTGCTTAATGTAACAGAAATTAGTCGAGTTGTGAAGGATTTAATTTATTATTCGGCAGAATAGCAAATGATAAATTTAAATATGTAAAACTAAAAATAAATTCTGATAGAATTAAAACTTAAATAAATGTTAAGTATCAATTGAATAAAAATGTATTCGAACAAGACTCAAGTAAGATTAGCACTAAATTTAAATTTCATAGAAATCATAGGTTATATTTATTTGAAATAAAAATAAACTAAATTCCAATTTAATAAGTTAAACAAAGACTAAAACTTGAAATGGATTATAATTTAAATGAAACTAAATAGAAATTTGCTAACAATCAAATTGAAATTGTATCTGTATTTAAATAAAAATAAAACATTGAATGGAACATACATTTAAATCGAATAATTATTGCACCAAAGTTAAATCTAAACTAAATTGAAATTATTATGCTTTCAAAATAAATCTAGAAAAAGTTAGGCTATATTAAAACGGGAGGTAAATAAATAAATTGTAAATTATTAAAATATTATTAAAAATGGTAACCAGGCTTAGAAATCTCGCAGTTAACTGTGGAAGTGCTTAATGAACACTAAGCTGCAAGGCGGCTCTGTCCCAGTGTGGGGATGTAATGCCAATAAGAAGAAGAATTCAAAGTACTTTGGAATTTATTTCATATTAGGATTTTTTTCAAATTGAATTTCAATTAAACTTTGAAAATAAATTAAAATTAAATTCAAATTGACTTGAAATAAAATTGAAGATAAATTATAATAAATAAAACTAGATGAAAACTAATTTGGTTTTGAACCAAATTAACAATGCTTCTAGCCTGCTTTTCAACGTAGTATGCGGTAGTATTCTATTAACGTTTCCTCAGTTATTAATTAAAAGCTTTCTATGCCCGTCTTCGCATGAGTATGTATGTTATATGGCAAGTACAAAGGATACACTATGCCCAGAGAGTCGATAATCTTTTCCATCCGAAAACATCCTAGACTGGATCGAGAATCGAATAAGATTGAAGTTCTCACCTAGCATTTTCTTCTTCATTATTGGCATAGCATCCCTCACTGAGACATTGCCGCCTCGCAGCTTAGTTTCATCAAGGAGCTTTCACAGTTATGAACTGCGAGGATTCAAGGTCATGTAACCATTTTTGCAGTTGTATATATCATGATACTTTTATGCCCAGAGATAATCGAAATTAAAATTGAACTGAAGTAAATTAAAACTCAATTGAAATTAAATAGGGAAAAATAATAAACTAAACTTATATACTAAATATTTAAATGATGTTAGAATAGAAATAAATTGGTATAAAATTCGTATCGAATTTAAATGAAATTACATTTGAATTAAATTGTGATGTAAATTTATTTGAATAATATCAATTTAAATTAAAGGGAAGTTAAGTTCAATCTAAATTTAATTAATTAGAGATAAATAAAAACTAGATAGAACGTTTGTCTTATTTGGCTAAATTGGCCTTTGCTTATTTATTTTATATAATTTGTTCAAGTACCGACATCCGACATGTTAGAGTTCTATAAAATATTATTTGATAGCACAAATGAATTACTGTTTTCTTCCTTGAGCCTTTTCTTCCGAAATAATCTCGGAAATAATAGCATTTAATAAAGTTGTTCTAATCCAGGTTGGGAAATGCTGCATTTAAATAAATCGACCAATACTCCGAGTTCTCCATCTCTTCTTTTTCCTCCCCTGCGTCATCTTCGGTGTTCTTCTTCTGGCCAACGCTGTAAATTCGCACAACCGATTCCTGCACTTCCATCCTGGTTCTCTACAATGGCTATCTGACTTCCGTACAGGTTAATGGCCAAATCATAGATGTTGCGCATGACATCGACCATCGAAATGTGACCGCCAGTCGTATAATCTACCGGAACCACCATTCGCAGGAGTAGATGTGTATACTGGTAACATCCGGTGCACCCTGAAGAATGGCCTGTGCTGTCAAGTTACTAATGTGCCTTTAGTCATTTTACTTTGCATCCTTGAACGCTGTATGGAGTCACATCAGGCGACCGAAAATTGAATGTCAAGTGATGTGAGTTTCGACTTAAGAAGATAGCCCCTTGCTGGTGACACATTGACGCTCAACATTGGTTCCGAGCCATCGGATGCTTGTGGGTCAACTCATGTGATTTTCGGCAAGGAAAGTTTCCTGTTCACGTTTGTCCGTTGTCGAATCGGAGATCAGTACTATCTCCAGCATATTTCGGAACTGTAGTACGGCTCGAGTGCGGTGGCCGATGCCATCTTAACTAACCTGATCGATGAAACTTTGGCAGTGGTGCTTCGTTATCCGGCGAGTTTTCCGGGTTATCTCTATGGTTTGCACTTCCGTTTGGATTGGCATTTTTGCCAGCCTTGCTGCTACTTTTGGTCATACATTTTTCGATGCTTAGATGACTGTCTGGAAGCAAGAAAAATGTATTAAGTTTTTACTCATTTGAAACATTTATTACAAGATTTCTAATAATTATTATCGCAAATATATAAATAACATTATCTGTGCTGGTTTTTCTATGTTGAGCACAGCACTATCACTGCTGCATTACACTTAATTTGTTTCATAAATACCTTGCTGCGAGTGAATACTTTCACACGGTAGTCCACGGGACGCGATGTTGTTGGTACTGGTTACCTGGTTAACGACGACACTTGCTTTAGAAATATGTGCGCACTGCACTGGTAAAATGGCTTGTTCCGGTGCTGAAGTAGAGCTCTTGTATTTCCGACGCAAATCGTCAAAATCCAACAAATAATAGAAGCTCAAATCAGCAACAGGCCTTGACGTAGCTGGTACATCGCTGTACATCGAATAGGACGGGAAACGTAAATAAATAAAACGTATAAGTGTTGACGTTAGGAATTTGTCAAAACTCACAGCAAACACTTTCAAATATATTTACCAAAATGTGAGTTAAATACACTAGCGCCTCTGGCGGTGCTGGTCTCGTGAGCTCATCTGGGTTGCATGAATTTTAAATCGATTCTTCGGGACTCCGATGTCCCGGTTATTAGTTCCTGCCTAAGATGCGCTTTGCGTTTAATGATTAAATCATTAAATTTTGATGATTTGTATTTTTTACACCGCTATTATTATTTACCAAAAATTTTCATGTTAAAAAAAACCACGTGGTTCGAGAGCAACACCCCCCTCCCCCCATGTGGCTTATCGTGGTCATTTTCCAAACCCACCCCCTCCCCCCCCTATATGACCACGTGGTTTCTGGACGGCCCCCCAAATCTGCAGAAAATAGAACGGAGCGTTATACCAGTTTTATTTTTTTGACATTTGACTGGTATAAAAAAATGAATCTAGAACAGCTGCTGGGGAAATGAATGTTTCAGATTCATATTCAAACTGACAGCCCCGAACGATTTGAATCACTGCTGATTTTACCCTAAGGATCGTTTGATAACTCGGTCGACAGTTTGTCAGTTCACACCAGGCGGGTGCTAAGCTGTCAAATATGTGTTGCCTCCAATCGAGCGAATGCCGACGGCACTAACACTACGCCGTAGTCTATGAAAAATAAACACTGCAGTGAGTGAGAATGTTCTGAAACGCACAAAGTTTGGATAAAGCAAGAAACAACTGTCTCTTCTTAGCACAGAGTTTCTTCTACCAACATAATTATTTATTTGCATATTTCGCGTAAGGAATAAAGTGAAAACACTACATTTTTACGGATTTGGTGTATTTTTGTTCGATGCTATCTTTAATTTAATATGTGCTTTCGACACCACTCTCTCTTGTAAAAACGGTAAACAATAATTTTTTTTACAAATACCACCACAATTTATGATAGTATATGAGCATTTTGACATTGGAGTATAAATTTATGCGCCAAATAGGAGGGTACTGTCATACTTGCCAAACTCCATATGAAAAAAATCCGTTGTCCCCCCTCTGGTTCACACAATCTCGGACAGAACACGAAGCAGCCGTTAGCGAGTATGCTAACAACATAAATCTAACTCCCAACGACAACGACTTCCCAACGTTGGAGATCACATTGGCGAATTGTAATTTTAGGTGCTGCGACAACGACATATACGAGCGTCATTTTTTACGTAATTAGATGATACTTTATTTTTACATCACAACTTTATTGACAAAAAATTGAAAGATTAGAACGATAATCGAACATGAGCCCGCTGAGTGAGAGCCCAACACGTTACCACTCAGCTATCTCCGGCTCTTGAAAAGGGGGTGATCAATATAAAGCATGTTCCACGATTTGTACTGAACAAGTATTTCACTGCATCAAGTCAACAACTGCTAGAGCGTTAGGTGCGTTGCATCGGATGCTGTGTTTGGGTTCCACGACATGTAATTTTAAATCATCTAACAATGGAAAATATGCGATTCAGTTTGTGTCATGTGGTTTTGTGTCATTTTATTCACATACGTCACCTGTAATATTCATAATGTTTTGGTATGATATGTATATCAAATCATCGAAAAACATGAAGGTTTCAGGCTTCGAAAACATCCTAAATCTCGAACTCAAATACATGAGGGCTCCGTTTTTCGAGCACCTTGCTGATCTTCAATCAGTGTTTCAGCTTTTCCTATCTTCCTAGAAGCCAGCGAAAGTCATCCCCACCCGGAAGCCTTCCTATCCCAAAAGTTATCGTCCAATCAGCCTTCTCCTTGGTGAACAAACTACATCGCTACAGTCGTCCCAGCTACCTGGTGAAAATCATCCACAACTACCTTCCGAGGTGAGGACCTTCCGGGTCTCAATCAGCGGAGCGACTTCCAATGCGCAAATCGTCGCTGGCGTCCCGCAGGGCAGTATCCACGGACCCCTGCTGTTTAACCTTTTCACCTCCAACATGCCAGAACCTTCAGAAGGCGGCATTCTGTCTCTGTTCGCTGATGACACCTCTCTCGTCTACAAAGGTAGAGTTATCAGAGTGCTAGTGGCAAAACTCCAACGAGGTCGGGATGTCCTGACGAAGTTGATATGGAAGATGCGAAGACCCAGGTTATCATTTTCCCCCACTCAAATATGTTCTGCCTGAGGACTGTTAAATCACCCTCAATGGCAAGACAGTGGAATAGGCCAGTGAAGCTGACTATCTGAGCTAACTGGATCTCAAACAACAAGCTTCATCGTCGTTGTCACCAGAGACCGATAACAACTGAAATCCGGGATCCGAAGTGGGGCTAGCTCGGTCAGACCCAGGTGCTCATGGCGAGGCCGCCTCAATAAAGAAATAAAAGAAGTCGGGTTAAGGTGATAGCTGGACATGGCTCAGACAGGGTGGACATCTTCCAAGTCGGCCATTTGCAGCACTCGGGATGAACAGGACCCATAAATAAGTAAGTAACTGAACCCTTTGATCAAGCATCGGTCCATCCATCAACCATAGAGAAATTTAAATTGGAAAAAAGAGCTGGAAAGTTTGGAATCCTTTAAAATTCGAAAATCTGGAATGTGCGAATCAAAAATTTACGCACATCTAAAAAAACAAAACAAAAAAAAAACAAGAAGGTAAAATCGTTCATTTTTTGTACCTTTCGTCCGTTCTTTTGGGGTAGGTATCCCGATCAAGAATGCATAACAAAATTATAACAAGTGGAGTTATTTATTTCAGAAAAATATTGTAACAAAATGTGTTATAAATTTTGCTGGTTGGTTGTTAAAATAACAAAAAATATATCAAAAATATCTCTAGCCGTAACATAATTAAACCAGAGGTTGATACCTTCATGTCAACATTATAACAAACGTTGATATAATTTTTCTGTACAAAAATCTACTTTCAATGTAATTGGGTTCTAAAATGAAGAATCGATATTCGATTTTCTTTCAGGGAACGATGAAGGTAATCATTCTAAACGTGTCAGTTTTTCTTTAGACTCAAAAATCGAAAAGAACATTGTTTAATTTGAAATTGTAAAATAGATGAAATATGCTTCCTCGACATTTTCGGTCTTGTTTGACGTACGGATTAAAACGCAGTAGCAAAACACCGCAGGGCACTTGACTCAACCTTTGACAGCTAATATATGGGGCTAACGTTTTGGGCTAATGGTTCATTCGTTCTGAAATGTTGCACAGCCCAAAATTTGCCTTAAAATGTCTTAAACACAAAAATATTATTTTTACTGATTTAGAATTTTACCAGAATTTTTATAACAACTGTACAAGTATTCTTGACCGATGCACTATCGTTTGCAACCATAAATAAGGTAGGGCTTTAGGACCCAATTGCCTACATCACGAATAGAAATCTGGTACGCTACCACGTCGGATTTCCATCCATAATGTAGGCAATTCATTTTGTTCCAGATATGTATCAATATCGAACGGGTTCAAGTTATACTGAAGGTGATTTACCTCCGATTTTTTTTCCAATGTCTACAAAAAGTGTAGGCAATTATTTTGTGAAAATATTTATAACTAAAGTTGTTATAATTTTGATATGAAATAAAACTGGCCGAAGACACATTTTTATCGAATTATCTAATTATAACACACCTTGTATTAAATAACAATAATTGATAGAATTGAGTTATAATTTTGTTATGCATTCCTGATCGGGTAGCGGCAACCCAAGAGGGTCTGTAAAACGCAGACTATCGAATTTTATGGACCCGATGAATACATTCGGGAAGCTGATGTTTTTGCAGATGACCGGCAAAAACTGAAATCCTACATTCGAAAAACCATTGCGTAATCGGAAAGTCCGTAGAGGCATGTGTTGATCCAATTGAGAATGCCGAAACTGAAGCACAAGGGATCAAGTACCCTCTAAGTGTCCGTGACCCAATTGAAGTTGCTATGCTTCTAAAGCTAACAAAAGTAATCGACGGAACTGAAATAGAAGCTGCTCCATACCCGAACTTGAACGTCAGCCTGTGCGTTATCTCGTGCTCGACGTGATCCACATGGAAGAGAAAGATATCCTGACGGAACTGACCAAGGAAAAAGACACCCTTTTTCAACGGATCACCAAGAACGAGAACGGCCAAAGAATGAATATGCCAGCTGTGACCCTTACCTTCAGTGAGACAACCTACCCGGAGTATATCAAAGTAGGCTTTCTGCGTTTTGCCATTCGGCCGTACTTCCCGAAACCACGGCATACAAAAAACAAGGCAGGCTCATCACGTATGTAAACATTCAGTTTGAATGTAAACATGTGACGTCACTGCTATCTTTGCACAAGCTGGAGCGAGACGATGCTCTACGGTCGCAGCATGCTTACTTTTGTACCAAAGACTAGTCTTTGTTTGTACTCCAACATGTGGCGATAAAATATGCGTCACATTCGAAGTGTCATTTTTCTAACGAGCCTACCTTGTTTTCTGTATACCGTGCCCGAAACCAACTGGCAACTGACAATTTCCACGGGGAGGAAGAGTGGAACGAAGCATTATTCTGCCGGAATTGTAAAGGGAACCATCGTCCGACCAACCACCACTGCCCGGTTTGCAAAAAGAAAGTAGAGGTCAACAAAATAAAAGTTCATGATAACTTAAGCTTTTCGGAGGCTAGAAAACGAGGCGAACAGCATGCAGGAGGAAGCTATGCGCAGGCAACAGAATACTTTCGTGAAAACGCTAAAGGAGCTCGAAGCGGCCATGACACGAGAAGCCAAGGAAATTTGCAGACTGTAAGACGCAATCAAACGAAAAGATGAGTGGATAGATCAAATGCATGCTTTCATCAGACAAACGAAGCAACAAACCGGGTAAGTAAAACAGAGCCATACTATCATTCATCCAAGACCGACCGCACCAACCACACCATATTCCTGAACAATGACCAACCTGCACAACGACAGGCCCCATCACTCGATTCAGGAATAACTCCCCAGCCGTTCAGGGGACAAAGCGTGGAAGAGCTCCGAAATATATTACTCAAAAACCGGCCACGTCATCAGACCCAAGCCCGCCGCAAAAAAAAAACCGCGAGGATAATGAGCTAGATCGGTTCGGAAGTAAGGGAAGTATAGTACCTCTTCCGACGCAAGTACGGCAGATTAAAGGAGTCATCCGGCACGTCTTACCCCAACTCTATTATTTATTTATTCAGATTCTTCTGAAAAAATAAGATTCTTCTCCATTCGGCTCGGTCCATGGCTACACGTCGCCAACCACGCAGTCTACGGAGGGTCCGCAAGTAATCTTCCACCTGATCGATCCACCTTGCCCGCTGTGCACCTCGTCTTCTTGTGCCCGTCGGATCGTTGTCGAGAACCATTTTCACCGGGTTACTGTCCGACATTCTGGCTACGTGCCGTTGGGAGTGCCACTTCCAGCTGCTGCGCGTATTCTTGGGCTAGTCTACCGTCTTGTAGCCGCCCAATGTTAAGCCGTGGCGTCCGACTTCGACGCTACGAAGCTGGAAAAGAAGGTGCTTTGGATTACCATTCCGCGGGAGGCTGCGAAGTTTATGCATCGTTGGCCGTTGTAATTCGATACGGTGTGCAGACTATTCGGTCCGATGACCGGTCTATACATTTCCTCCCTTCTTACCTGTGCGTTCATGTCACCGATGACGATTTTGACGTCCCGCAGAGAGCATCCATCGCATGTCTGCTCCAGCTGTGCGTAGAACGCTTCTTTCTCGTCGTCGGGTCTCCCTTCGTGTGGGCAGTGCACGATGATGAAGCTATAGTTGAAGAAACGGCCTTTTATCCTCAGCTTGCACATCCTTGCGTTGATTGGTTGCCACCCAATCACACAATGGCGCATCTTACCCAGCACTATGGAGCCGGTTCCCAGCTTGTTGGTGGTGCCACAGCTTTGGTAGAAGGTAGCCGCTCAATGCCCACTTTTCCACACTTTCTGTCCTTACCCAACTCGTTGATGACAAATTTATCTCCGTTGCCGATGGAAACATTGATCACACCGCGACACCGGAAACTTGGGATATACGGCAGGGGAGGGGTTGCCCTTCTTTGCCCTGGCCGCCACCCTACATAAAAAAATACTTTCACGACACCGAGACTTCGGGATAGACGGCAGGGAGGAAGGGTAGCCCTCCTATGTCCTGGCAGCTGCCCTACACTAGCAAGCAAGAAGCACCCAGCATCTACAACCGATGAAAGCATCAATAGCGGAGCAGTTAGTAGTACTACACAAAGCCTTTCCTCAGTGCCGGCTGTTTGCTAGCATATCTGAATGCAACCGTGGCAAGGCATCCCACAGGTCGGTCATCAATGTTCCTTCCAGCAATAAGACAGGTCAACACCACACGACAGCAGCTCTTTCACCCGGAACATGCCCATCCCAAAGAAGAAATATTACACAAAACGCATCCCCAGTGCCGGATGTTATTGGCAAAACTAGTGTAATGATTTCGACCAAGATGAATACAAACAGGTGTTGCAGGTGCTGCAGAAGTTACCGCTGCAAATTTCTGTCCTACAGCCGACCCGAAGGGCATACACATCCTCATCCGTCACACGATCCGTCACGGATAGTCGCTCCGGTGGCGTTTTCGCCCTACAGTGGAACCTGCGTGTCCTCAGGGGTAATATCAGCGAGTTGCAACTTCTTATCGCCGATCTCGAACCTTGCGTTGTTGTACTACAGGAGACCAAGGTAAATCACCAGATTTGCACCAGATTTCGTGAGTAGGAACTATACATTGCTTCTGAAGTCTACATCCCGCCGAGTTCTACCCAATGTTATGCTGCGCTGGGTGAGCTATTCGAGCAGCTAGAGGGACCGATGTTGCTTTTTGGGGACTTCAATGCGCACCATCTCGCGTGGGGGTCTTATCAATCGAATCCGCTTGATCGCTTCATCGCCGAGACGACCTTACCCCATCAGTTGGTGATTCTGAGCGACGGCTTACATACCCGTATCAATCCGGTTACGGGCAAAATCTCGGCAATAGACGTAACCGTCTGTTCAGAGAGTCCGGTCCCTAGGTATATTTGGTGAACCTTGTCGGACACGCATAATAGCGACCACCTCCCGATCATCTCATCCATCCCAGGATGGACAAACCAGCGAACGGGACGACAGAAGTGACTCTACGATCAAGCTGATTGGTCGTTGTACGAGCGGCTTACGGCAGAAACCATCTGGTCAAATGCCGAGTTTTTAAACAGGTTTACCGAGAAGATACTAGCCGCTGCGACAAAATCCTTCCCACGATCCAGTAGCCGAATTTGACCGAAAGCAAAAGCAAAATACCGGCAAAAAGTCTCCGATCCTTCCGACATCTGCATCCGAGCCATGTGAACCGAACCATCCCGAGGCTTTGGGGAAATTCCAGGATGCATGATCAACGGCACGAAAGGCTATCAGTGAGGCAAAGGAACAATCATGGGAATACTTCGTGACGCAAATATCATCCAGCAGCACGGCAACCGGACTGTTGCGGACGGTGAATTCTCTGCGTGGTAATTGGCAACAGCGCCCGGTAGTCCTCAAGTGAGCTGACAGATTCACGGACGATCCTGAAGAAGCGGCAGAAGAACTGGCGAAAGTGTATTGCCAGACATCGGCAACTTCCAGCAATCCTCCACCGTTCCAGATGGCGAAAGCGGCAGCTGAACAACGGCTCAGAGATTTTTCTCACCACAATGAAGATATATATCGATATTACACTGAGGGAACTTCCTATCCGTGACGCTGTTTCTCATTGCGATGCAGCCAATTTTCCGGGTGCTACCCGCTGAAGTTGAAATCCTTTTGTACGCTGATGACATCCTCCTCGTAGTGCGTAGAGCAAAGTAGGAAGGTTTATACCACAGTTTAAAATCCGCCGTCAACGCTGTGCACAAGTGGGCGAAGTTTATGTATGGAGTTGGACTAGGGAGCCGAGAATGACCAGAGACCCTGCAAACCCTCGCTCCAGCGTACAACAAAATGGTTCGCTATGCTCCCGGAGCGTTTGTGACCAGTCCGATTACTTCCATAATGGCCGAAGCCAGCATTCTTCCGTTTGGATTACTCGCTACATAGTCGTTAGCACGGACGGCCATCCGAATTATGACAGTAAGTCCCAACAACAGCACCCTTCCGTTGATCTGCCGAGCGATTATACGGGTGCAACACTCCCCGCTGTCGACCAGCTTGCAAGGCAGAGTGATCGTGTCTGGCACGCACGAAGACCATCAATAGTGTGGGATGTAAATAACTGCGTTCAAGGCTTCGCTCCGCCAAATAGAGCTATACCAGTCGTCCAAAAATTGCTCTCGACAAGATTTCGTAGTTCGATGGTGATCTACTCCGATGCCTCAAAATCTGACGGTAGGTAGGAGTCTTGATCACACGGCCGGCCTCGTAGGATCATTCAGTCTTCCGCAAGCTTGCAATGCCTTCTCTGCGGAGGCGCATGCAATAAAGAGAGCAATTACGAATCCGAACATCAGTGGTGAGTTGATAATTCTTACGGATTCGGCCTCTTGCCTGTCGGCATTAGTGTCCGGGACATTGGTTTATCGTATCGTGCTAGTTATACATGCTAAAATACGTTTCCGTTAAATAAGTTTGCGATCTATCTCAATACGAGTTCTAAGTCGACTACACGCTGTAGAGCGTCGACAGCCTTGAAGAAGCAGAACTACCTTCACAGGATCTGATCCGACTTTTTCAAGAACGTACACATTTTTTAATATAATCTGGTTTTAATATTTTTGCTACTTTGTTTACGATTCTGAGATAATTTGTCGTTACTTCTTTCGAGGATGCGAGAAACATCTTCATGTCCAACCCCCTTTCTAAGTCACTGTCCAAAAGCTCCCGCTAGCCAGAGCATCCCCCGCATCAATGAATCAACGACAACTGATGGCTGCAAATCCCTTCCGCTGGGTTGATGCTCACGTAGTCTATATTTTTCATATTCCGACAGAAGTGGTGGAAACATTGTGCTAAGGAAGCACTTCCACCCGCACCGCGCCCGCACATAGCAGTCAGTGGCCGACAACAAATCACCGGCAGTAATTGGGAAATCCCACAACCGCAACTTACGAGCGGGCGATCTGTACAAGTGGTCAAAAATCCCATCCGGACGACAAATAACGGGGATACTTTAAACCCCTGCGCGACGGTTGCCGCATCGGAATCCCTACGGATAACGCATCAGGAAGAAATCGGAATCTCTATCATTAGAAATAACAACGATCATAAATTGTAACAAGCTTCACAGTGGCTCGGCACTCGTTCGTAGGAAGTAGGTGGGTTGGTGTGTAACGATTAGGGACAACTTCGCTCTGCACAATCATCCCAGTGAAAGTCGGAATATTTCCGTGTCATATGACATGGGAGAGGTTTTCCACTTCCAGCCACCGCCCCGTAGACATGTGGCCGTTGGCAGAGGTCGGTGGCGAATCTGCTGCCATCAGGCTTGAATAACAAGCGTTTATGTCAGTCGTCTGGCCAAGTCAGCGACTGTCGTTTATTTTCATTTTTGCGTCTTCAGTTTCGGATCTAAAAAGACAGCTTCAGTAACGATGTTGTCTCCGGCCGTTGTGCAGAGCTGGGCTGTCACATTTGTCTCTATCTGCTGCTTGTTACTATTCTTCTTGGCGGGAAGGAATGATGTGATGAAGCCACACCGTTACTAGAAGATTCATGATGGGAGGAGAGGAAGATTACGAAATTATATGATTTTGTCTTGGGAAGTGCTTTTTGAACATATATAAAATGAGTTGTTACTCCATAAATTCATCCGTGGATCACTTCGCTAATAATATTTCATATTAGGATCAGACCATTTTTTGATGGTTTGATATCTTCTACCGGCACAGTAATGGTACCACCAAGCATACGCAGGAGTCGCTTCTAATCTATGTGGCTCACATAAAAAGGATTTAAACGTGCTCCTGCATTGAGAGTTCCTATCTGCTTCTTAGTTGGTATTGCCATCGTGGGAGTTGTAAAACGGAAAAGGTATGGTCCTTGCCAGCCTGCCGGCAGACGTGTTTGAGCGTTCTTGCGTATGGGAGTGCCTTTCCGTCGTGTAACTTACCCAGCAAGATATGGGTAGAGAGAACAGAGCGTTCGTACGTATGTCTCATTAGGAAAACAGCAAATTATGTTTTCGCCTCTTTCCTGACATATAATTATAATAACCTGCTGAGAGCTGGTTGGAATAAATTCGAAGGTCGAACGAGATACTTTGAAACTGCTGGAAGTCTGCGTTATGACATGAATAAAGACATAAAAAGGTGGGAAGAGATAAAAATGATCCTCGTGCGAATCCCTACTAAGCCATTTTTTGATGATACGTTATGAGATAATTCATGGTGATGCATTTCGTGTGATAATGAGCAAATGTCTGAAATCATTTTCGAATAAATGTTTTATGTGATGTTTTCGGCTTTGGTGCACGATTCTAAGCAATTTGGGCTGACTATCGGCACGAGTTCGAGTTAGTTAATGATTTGTGGTTGTAATGTTTTTTTATTTCGTGTACAAAAAGGGTTATTCTTTTTTTTCTAGCGACTTTAAGTAAGCTAGAGAGTTTATTGATGCTTTAAAACTTACTCCCAAATCTTCTTGTTCGAATGTCGAAATTCTCCTATAATGACCATAGAATTCGAGATCCAAAAGATGCTCTCCAAGCCATTGTTGGTCAGATTAGATGTCAATTGCCATAGAATGCTTCCTCAAACATGGAAAGCAAATTCTTACAACTGCCTGAGGAATAGCTGTAACAGAAACGGAGTGGACATACGTTTGATTTTTTTAATTACCGAAAATTCTAACTTCTCGAGTAGTCTCGAATATTTCATAATATTCGTAGGAGTTCATAGAAGTTGACAAGAAATCCATTGCTCTAGAGCTAAACAATAAATTGTTTTGGAGTATCTCAGAAAAACAACAACACAATATATAAAGTAAAACACATCCCTAAGGACCAATTACTTTGAATATGAGAATGTCTATAAAATAAAAGTACTTCGAAAACACACATAAATTTCACTAACTTCAGTTATTGAAGTGCTGTGCGTATCCATGCCGGCAGACATCCTTCCCCCTATTTAACATAGAGTGAGTGTTCTTCCCCCGATAAGCATCATACGGCTTCATCGTCGCGATTGTAGATGGGAAATTTAATTTATGAGACCGCTCCGAATCGGGATGTGAATGCAATTCACACATAAAAAAAGTTGCCCACGAGGAGGACCGCACCTTAGCTATCTACAACAGTAAGGAGGGAAGCCGCCGCCATTTGTGACAAACGAGCAATTTTCTGCGGTTTAGTTGATTAGCTCGATTGTGGAAGCAGGGTGTGCGCATAGATAGGTTCCCGGAATGGAAAAAAACAGCATAGTTGAGTGTATTTTAATAACGGGGTTTCCGCTTGGCAGCAGCAGAGGGGTGATTCCCATCGGGATGTGAAGGGGTTATTAGTTAGACACATGCACGCACCCGGACGACCGGTACAGTTAATCATTTCTGATGTAATCCGGTCGGTCATCAAAACGGATCATAATTTTAATGCAATTTGGGATGATTTACGAGATGGGTGGAGGTTGCAGAATGTAAACGACTTTAGAATTAGAGCCAATTAGGTGATTTTATGTCATACATATCATTTTTATGAGCACTCTGAATCATTCGCTCTAGTATCTCAGATCGGTCTCAAAACTTTTATGATGCTTTATTTATGATGGTTGGTTAAGCATCCGATATGACACATTATTCATACTATAAAATAAGTTTAGGTTATAATATGGGTATATTGCGAAGTGGCCTTGTTTCCCATTAAATAAGAAAATTAAAAGAAAAACAGAATCTCATTGAGAAATTGAGAGTCTATATTTGAATTGGAGTCAGAACTCACTTCCACGAATTGTCACAATCATGTTTAAATTCCTTACTTTGCTATACAGTCGGCATCATTACCCGCAAACGTTCCTGAAAATGCAACTAACTTTCACTACAGCAATTTGGCAATAAGGATAATGAATGCTGTTGACTAACTTTCCCAGTGAATCAATGCTACAATTGTCGCACATATCAGCACCCCGCACAACGTTTACCCATCGTAGTTTAGCATCGTAGTGGATGCTGTATGTCTGCTGCAAGCGAGTAAACCACTACCCATCAAACAAACTGGTCAATGTAAATAGATTAGTTTTTGCACTTTTTTTTTGCATTCTCAGAAGGGATTTTCAGCTTACCATGTCGATGTTACAGCTACAGTTTTGAAATTTTGATTAGGTAATGACAGTTATCGAATTATGTTTCGGATCATAATATCGATGGTTTGAGCAGATTCGGAGAGTTCCAAAAATGGTCACAACATTGTCTAGCTGCACGACATCTTGCAGTACCCAACGAAGGATTCAGCTTAGAAAATTGAAAATAAAATTCAATGCTTTACTCTCGCGCAGCATGTATTGTAAGAGTCTTAAAACTATTCAATTTACAAGTCGATTTGCTGAGAACTTTTTTTGCGGAAAATTATTTCAATTTTCATTAGAAGCTTTTTGAAAAAAAATGGAATTTTACATGTTTAGTTTCGGCAAGTTCCAATATAAACTGGGTTCGTAATGCTCACTCACTATCAGGAAAAAAATAGAAGGATGCTGGAGACTTCAGATATTCCTTGAAGGAATTTCCTTCTAACTCTAACATTCAAAATAATTCTTCTCTTATCGAACTGAGCAATCAGTTCGATTTGATTAATGACGAAATTGAGCAAATTGAAACTACCTCTAGCACAGGTGATTCGATCCATGCGAAAAAGCAAAGGATTCCGCCAATTGTGGTATCTGTTGCCGAGTTTTCTGGCTTTAGGAACTCAAAATCTCTCGAGTAACCTTCAGGGGATCAAGGTTTCATTTCAGATTGCCAGGAAGGGTGACTGCCGCGATTTTTCGGGATCCTTTGACGATCGTAAACGTCTTCTTCAGTATTTAACTGAGAAGCGCCATAAATTCTTCACATACGACGACAACACTGAGCGTTTGTTCGAAGTCGTCTTGAAAGGTCTCCCCAGTGATGATAAACCATTGGAAATTGCAAATTTCTCAATTACTTGGATTTTTACCAGTCCAAGTAATTAAGATGGAAAAGAAATCTCGCTCTGGTACTTCTCAGAGGTATATTTCTCAAGAATTTTATTTAGTTCACTTTAACAAAAGTGAACTAAATAATATGAAAAGTTTGGAAAAGGCCTGTATTATGCCCCATGTCCGTGTTACATGGGAATATTTCCGCAGGCCTGGGGGAAATTTCCAAAACCAAGATTCCAATAAATTTAATTGTGCCAATTGTCGGGGCAATCATAAATCCAATTTCTGGGAATGCCCTTCACGCAAAAAAGTTTTGAATTCCCGTGCCAAATTGATGACGGGAAACTCCAATAGGATCCCAGATTCGCCGAGTAAACATATTTCAAATGCTCAAAATCCGTAATAATTTGCAATTCATACCCACCACAATCAACAAACAAATCTTGCTCCTACCTCTCACCGAGTAACGGGCAGTTAGTCGAATTTTGATTTTTCAAACACGCCCACCTATGCAAGCATCGCTGCAGGCAGGAAAAATTTCATTTCTGAAAATTTACCGACGATGAATGATTTTCATACCCATTCATCAACGCAAACAACGATCGTTCCGACGACTCAGGTAGCATGTCTGCTTCCGAATTTGATTTGCTAAATAAACAATTGCATCACATGATTGATGCAATGTTCAAAGCAAATACCAAAACTGAAGCTGTTCAGGTTGGTACAAATGTACTCAAAAAATTGTTATTGGACTTCGTTTTAATGGATCCAAGTAATTATTTGACAATTTTAAATTGGAATGCCTGCTCTTTAAAGGGTAAGGAAGATGAATTATTCCTATTATTCCGTATTACTTCTTATCAGTTCATAATGTGCGCATTGCCATTATAACTGAACAACTGAAGACGATTATCATTAAATAAACAAATTAAATTAAATTAAAAACCAGATCTTTTCATCAATTTATTTATTAACAGACTAAGGCCGGAGTGGCATGTGCTGCACATAAAAGTCTTCTCCATTCAGCTCGGTCCATGGCTGCACTTCGCCAACCACGCAGTCTGTTGAGGGTCCGCAAATCGTCCTCCACCTGATCGATCCACCTTGCCCGCTGTGCACCTCGCCTTCTTATTCCCATCGGATCGTTGTCGAGAACCATTTTCTCCGAATTACTATCCAACATACTGGCTATGCGTCCGACCCACCGCAGTCTTTCGATTTTCGTGGTGTGAACGATGGATGGTTCTCCCAACAGCTGATGCAGCTCGTGGTTCACCCGCCTCCTCCACGTACCGTCACGTTGCGCGTTGGTCATCCACGAGCATCATCCAGGTCTCGTGCCCGTGGAGAGCTACCGGTCTAATAGGCGTTTTGTAGATAGTCAGTTTGGTACGTCGGCGGACTCTATTCGACCGGAGCGTTTTACGGATTCCAAAGTACATACGCTTCCTCCATCTTACGTGCCATATTATCTATGTCTTCGGCGAAGCCAAAAATCTGGACGGACTTGGTGAAAATCGTACCACACTTCGTACACTAATCCCTGCCCTTCGAGTTACTCCCTTGTCAAAATATACTTATAACCAATAAAAAATATTCTTGTTCTTTTTGTTGCAACTTCTACGTTTTTTTCCTCACTGATTTGTCATTTAATACAATAATATTCCCATATATATATTTCGTAAATAATTTTGGGGTGACCAGCGTCGTTAATTTTAAATGAAAATCCACAGGGTTCTACTGTCTAAGACGAGTTTAGTTTTGTGTGTTGAGGATACGGCGTTAATTTTTCAATTACAGCCTAATCAACGTTTTCGCACCGCAAACGATGAATTCGACGACATGAAGGACACGTTTTGTAAATGTCTTGATTAGGGTGGCTCAAAAAATAATTTTGAAATTTTTTTGATGGGCCGCCCTTTTATTCGGTTCTATTTGATGCACTGATGCTCTGAAAAAAAAATCAGCCAAATCGGTCAATGTCTGGACGGTGCTACCCTAGTAACATTTTGGTTTTATGCGGGTTTTATAACTTGTAGAGTAAATTATGGTCTTCAGGAGCGTTATAAAACTTAAAATGTTACTTGGGTAAGCTCGTTGGAAGTTTATATGGAAAAATGTATACAGAAACATCAGAACACTGTGATTTGCAATGTTATGAAAACTCATATGTGAATATGTACGTTATGTGGAAGATATTGATTTGGAAAATGTATTGGAGGTAACCACTTCCCTTCGATGGGACTCGAACCCATGACCCTACAGTACGATAGACTGGTGCTTTAACCAACTAAGCTACGAAGGACCTCCGTCGGCCTTCGCAACCTAGCGGCTACTGAACGAGCTCGAGATTCCCAAATTGGACGCATAGTGAAATCACTCGCAATCCATTGCTCAAGCCAACACTTCTACATGTGTATAGTACACGTCCACATTAGAGGAGCGTGAGTATTTAGAATGTCTGGCGGCTATACACATTTTTCATCAGCAACTTTACTGATCAAGTGAGGTTGTGTAAGCTATTTGCCAGTCGGTCGTCAAGCTCAGACCCGACCGCATTGCGTAGGCATTGCGTACTGTAGGGTCATGGGTTCGAGTCCCGTCGAAGGGAAAGTGGTTACATTTTCCAAATCAATATCTTCCACATAACGTACATATTCACATATGAAATAATCGTGTATAATATGGAATCTTTGAATTCATGGAGGGCTGCATCAAGATAACAAGACTGCATGAAAAGGCTCACCAAAACAGGTTGGACTCCACTCAAAAGGACGGAACGAAGAAACCTTGGAGGAACTTGGTGAGATTGCTCCTTGTATATTCGTTCTGGATTTAGATTTATTGGGTTGCTGTATATGTGATGTGCTATTACGTTTTTAATAATAACAATGGCTTTCTTCTTCTTCTTCTTCTTATTGGCATTACATCCCCACACTTGGAGGGAGCCGCCTTGCAGCTTAGTGTTCAGTTCATTAAGCACTTCCACAGTAGTTAACTGCGAGGTTTCTAAGCCAGGTTACCATTTTTGCATTCGTATATCATGAGACTAACACGACGATACTTTTATGTCCAGAGAAGTCCAGATAATTTCCAATCCGAAAATCGCCTTGACAGGCACCGGGAATCGAACCCAGCCACCCTCAGCATGGTCTTACTTTGTAGCCGCGCGTCTTACCTCACGGCTAAGGAGGGCCCCAAACAAGGGCTTTACTAGTGGCTTTTGTTTGAAATCCAAGAACATTACTTGGGAGCTGTCCTAGTGTTTATTTTTTATTTTTTCGAGAATGAATTGTATGGAGAGGAATGGCATTTTCCTGATTCTGAACTTAAGCATCTTTAGTAAATTTATTCTTCATATTGTGTCCGATGTGTTCCTATTTTCAACTGGTGATTTAGATAATGGTTTTGATGAAATCATATGATAACGTAGCATTTAAATGTTTGCTGCATAGCCCAAATTACGCTTAAAAAAACGAAATACGAAATACTCCGTTACAACGCAACGCAACGTAACGCAACAACAAAGATCCTAAAGCATGGAGGAAGATGGTCGTTGTCATAACTACCAAACATATTGTTCTGACGGCTGGCGCTGACCGTATCGATGAAAAGGAATCTGCTGAAATACAATTTATGAAAACCAGTCAAAATGAGAAAATCTAAAAATAAGCAAACATTGCTGGAATAACACAAATTGGGGAAAGCCGCTCTCGAGGTTTATTACTTGAGCAGGTTTTATTCTTATTACTTTACATAAAAAAATAAGTCCCCTGGGCAAAAGCACAACTTTGTGATCAGCTTAAATGCTGTCAAGTTCCAGAGCTTAAATGTATCTTTACTGCCGCTAACCGCAAGTCGAGCACATCTGTATATGGGCCTCCATATACAGATGTGCTCGACTTGCGGTTAGCGGCAGTTTACTCTTTAGAGAAAAATGCACACTAGTGCACTATTGGGAAAAGGGTGGCCATTAATCGGAACATTTACCAATTTGTCTAACTTATATATCATATGAAAGTATATACCCTAGATAAGAGAATCGAAAAATATTGAAGCGCTGTGTTTATTCAGTCAAAAGATATGGGCTAATGAAGTGAAAAAGCTCGAGTCTTGACCCGATTGTCGTCGAGTACAGTTTTGCTTGACACGAGTGCTTCGATCAGTGCGCGTTTTTTCAATTCGGCTGGTGTTTGGCCGCTTGGCAGCCATTTCGATTAGTTTCAAACGATCGTTTCTGTCCCGTCTGCGTAAATGCGCGTGTGAACCCGGTTTCGTGCCCGTGTGTCCAGTGTGAGTTGTTCCGGTGTGGAACCCGACGCGTCCTGACCACGGGGACCGGCGTTTTATCGAATTTTTTATTTAACTGTGACGTCATTCGGACGGTAACGCCGACTTTCGGCTGGTGCGTGTAGAAAAAGTGACTAATTTTTTTTCGGATTTTCGACCCAAAAATCGGTGGGTGGCCGCGGGGCCCGGGCTCCGGGACACGGCTTTGGACGCGGCCCGATCCGTTAGAGGGAAACAGAGGTTTGGCCATTTTTTCGGTCCCGCTGGGAATTTTGGTTAGAAAAATTGCGCGTTAGTGGATTCGGTGGAAACGCATGGTGGATGGTTCGTCCATACCACTTTTCGCGGTGAACCCAATACGACTTGGATAGTGCTCAGCGGTATTCATGTAGCAGTGTGTTGTTCGTGGTGAAGTGAATCGGTTTCCATAGCCGTTCGTTCGTAATATCGTTTGTAACGATTTGTAATAAGGTTCGAAGCCCGCTCGTGCCAATCGGAGGCACCGGCGCCTAAATATGGCGGTGGCCATGGGCCGCCCCTATAACTTAGGGGACCCCACGGGCCCCGAACAAGTATCACCAAAGAATCAGCGTGACGGTGTATACACTGGCCGACGAGTTCCGGTTTTCATGGACCCTGAAGGTAGGTTTGGGCAACTCCAAATCCTATGACTGCAAGGTAGCAACAGTAAGCCCCTACCAGCCAACCCCTTTTTAATACGCCGTTCAGTCGAAGCATTTATTGGTGGAACAATTGATGGAGCAGCCAAAGAAAATCGTGGTGCACCCTACACCTTGAAGGTTCGTAGCAATGCGCAAATCAAGCGTCTGCTTGAGATGCAGCAATTGAGTGATGGCACCCCAATTACTATCATCGAGCACCCACAACTCAACATCTCGAAGTGCGTGGTGTCGTGTATCGAAGTGATGGACATGACAGACGAGGAACTTTTGACCGAGCTACAAAACCAAGGAGTGAAGGAGATTTACAGAATAAAGAAAAGAGACCAGAACGGTAAGCTAGTGAATACCCCGGCCATAATCCTCACCCTCACAGGTACAGTAATCCCGACGGCTGTGAACTTTGGCTGGATTCGCTGCCCTACTCGACCGTACTACCCCAACCCACTGCGCTGCTTCCGGTGTTGGGAGTACGGCCATACTGGAAAACGTTGCCCGAATGAACAGCAGACATGTGGTAACTGCGGTAAGTACCGTCCGGTAGAGATAACTAGACGCTCTGACGACATCACCATCGCACCAAGGCAGCAATGTCCCGATACTCCGTACTGTAAGTTTTGCCGAACGAACTCGCACCCTATCTCGAGCCGAAAATGCCCGCGTTACCTGAAGGAAGTTCAAATACAACGCGTAATGGTTGACCGCGGCATCCCATTTCCCCAAGCAAAACGCGAAATCGAGACCACCTCCGGCACCCGAAAAGCCATCTCCTTCGCAACAGCAACGTCAGCCAGCAAGGACCTGGAAATCGAAGGATTAAAAAAAACGCTGAACGAAAACGCTAACATCATCAAGGACCTGAAAGCAAAGTGCGAAGAAGACGAAGCGACCGTCAGCCAACTCCGAAAGGTAATTAAGCTCTTGCCGGATGCAAAAGAGCGCATCGAGCTTTACAAGCAAAACAACACCACAATCGATATGATGTACAATATCAAAGTTCTAACCAACGATGTAACACGGCTCCAAGAAGAATTAAAACAAAAAGAGGCGATCATCCAAGACTTACAAGCGAACAAACCCGAAGAAGAAGAGGTTAATGTGGAAGACTACGAGGAAGAAAATAAAAATAGAGCGCAGAAGAAAAATAAGGCTAATTTTGACAACAGCAAGCCCGACCCAAAATGGTATTCAATATACGGTGAGGAGGAGCAAGAAGAAGAAGAAAACATGGACATCACGGAAAGAATACCAAAACGCAGCCACACCAAGTGCGACTCCAGCGGATACAGCGATTCCGCTAATGGATCCTCTCCCAAGCGCAATGCAGGCAAACCCAAACGGCAAAAACAACACCAAAAGAAGACACCATCGCAATCGTAAATCAGACATGCTCGAAACGGAACACGGAACACCCAACTATAAATAACCAGGCACACCCAAACGGACCTTTCTTGCGGACAATACTAATACGAAGGAATCCTATCACAACATGAGAAACTAGCAATGAACAACGGACCACCATAGGAGATTAATTATAAGTTAAAACTAGACCGATTGACACCTTCTGGACAGATTTTTTTCAGTAATAATTATTGAACTTTATTTTCAAAATTATTTCATTAACATTATTATTGCAATACTATTTCATTCCGGAGACGAGCCAGCCTAGGGCTGAAAGTCTCCTTAATAAAGACACAAAAAAAAGTGAAAAAGCTGATAAAAATAAAAAATCATTACTAACTTTGATTTGTATGTTATGAATTCATTTTTTCTCCAAATATAAGGTTTCACATACCATTTCAAAGCTTAAAACTTTTGCTTTCCGATAGATTGGTTTGTTTTGCACGCGAAGTTTAATATCAAAAAGTTGTAGAAGAAAAACTTTAATTATCATAGTTTTTTACTATAAAATGGTCCCGCAAACCTAATGTCCCCAAATGTCCCCTGATCTGTAAATGGGGCATTGAAATATAACCCTAGTATCACCTTCTAGTGAGTGATTTGCTTGCGCATATATGCGCGTTCACGAGAACGCTACAATCAAAGTTTTCTTGAAAATTGTGGTTTTTATTCTCTATACTTCGTTATGATTAGAAAATGAACAACATTATTACTACAAATATAGTTGTTTGCTATTTTATGCATTGAAAAAAAAACAAAACAAAAAAAATACCGAAAAATATTTTTAAAAAATTGTTTTTCCGCGTGTGAATTTTTTTGAAGGGTTAACGATAACCCTTAAAGGGTTAAGAAAAGGTTCTTAAAAATTCCTGCACATAAAATATGTTGCATAGAAACAGTTTTCATTGAAAACATATTTTTGGCCACCCATAGTATAGTTGTGCCACTAGGAATCGATACTGCGATCGATCTTGAGAAGCGATTACATAATTTTCTGTAATACACATATATCTCCCATTCCAGAATGAAAACTTCCTTACTTTGAAGAATATAAAAGAGGTCCCATTAGCTGGAGATGGCCAATGTACTTGTACACGTCCTAACTCATCCGTCAAGAAACGCAGCCAATAGCATCTGTTCGTACTACACACAAACAGCTTTGATGAACAATGCCGTTTTGCAATCACGGATCCGAGGATCTAACGATTATTCTTTTTTTGCCTTTTATATAGCACTGTCACTAATTCGAGACTACACACATACATCATATTATTTTCATTTTGAAATTAGTTCAGATATCAATCACAGTACTCGGAAACATAATTGTCTATAATCGTAACACATTCAGATACATATTTTCACTATTGTCACTCCCATCCTACTCCCTTAGGCAAAATACACCTCCCGTGTATCCCGCAAAACCTAAAAGCAGCAGGGCTTATGACGTTGCGATGCCTATTCCCACTCCCCACTCCATCGGTGTATTATGGAAAGTTCTCGGATTTACGCTGGTGACCTGGCCCAGCGACCCCCTTGTACATCATGAAAATGAAAATGAAAATGGAAATATTACTTTACATAAAAAATTAAGTCATTTTCGGCGTCACTCCGAAGTCCGAAAGACGGCGGTGTGATTTAACATTTGCTTCAAGTTAAAATTCTTTGGATTGGTCATTCTTCAGCATTCGCATCGTATTTTTTTTTTATTCTTTGAATTTTTTTTTTCAATTGTTTAACTGGAGATTTGTTTAAACTTTCAATTATTCTTTAAGTTTTCATAAGTTAACAACAATGATTCCTTCGGGAGCTCTATTAAATCTTCCTCGAAACCTCTTTTAAATTTCAACGAGAATTCTTCCAGGGCACACGAAAAAAAGACAGGATAACCGTCTTCGACCAGAGTTTGCATGGACTGAATACTTAACACCTAGCATTAGACAACGGAAAAGACATTCTCACAAAACGCAGTGGAAAAGTGGATAATTCTCCACTTTACGGAAAGTTTTCTCTCTACTAGGGTGAAAGTCGAACTCACACTCCAAGGCACCCAAATGCGCTTAGACGAATGACGCCGCTAACCACACGGCCACGAAGCCCACAAATTCCCTGAAATTGTTTCTCTAGAAAGGAATTCATTTGGATATCATCAATCAAATGGGTTTCCTCTATAAATCCAGAAATATCTGGAAGAATAGACACTAAATGCATATAGATCTGGGTCGAATGGATTGTTAGAAATCGTGTTGGATTGAATGCTGTTAAACTTTTGCGGGATCCAAAACTCCGTTGTAACCAGATCTTTTAACATGCTCAAGAGCTTTAATGATTCTTCATGAACTTTTAGTTTTTGTTATACTTCCAGAAAACATCACAGATTCCTACCAAAACTCTTCTACAAGGCAAGTGAAATCGTCTTTATATGCAAACGTTCATGGTCGATACGTAACCACCTGAAGACGGCTGAGGGATAAAAACTGTGCTGAAAAGCAAATATATCATAACCAGAGCACTACTCTCAACCAACCAGTAGGGTGCTGTCGTATTTTTGGGTAAACATATTCCCTCTATAAAAGCGAGCTCCTGCTGCGAGTACACCAGCGCCAGCAGTGTGGTGTGAATCATAGGAGATACCTATTTGCATTCGTCTTCCACGTTCGGTTCGGCAGCTGAACGAGAGCCAGTGGCATCTGGTGAGTGCGCTTCTATCGCTACCTACTCGACTCCTAACTGGATAGAGACGGTGAAAGAGATGAAGTGATTGCTTATTACCAAGCTGATATGGGGTCCCAGTTTGCAGCTATCGTTTGTTTGGCGCTTCTGGATTCCGTGTATCTGCTTAACAATTTGGCTCAGTGCAGAAATGCACAGTTTCGTTAATGGTATAGGTACAGGGTTGATCGAAGAAAATTGTAAAAAAGTTTGAACCCTAAAAAAAACAAAATTACGAAGAAACAAGAGTCAGGACAAAGATGTTCGAGATTCATGTTCAAATTTTCTCTTCCCGGTAAAAAACACATTCAATCAGTGATGTAAAAGAACCAGCGATGCGAGCCCAACCCTGTTGTGCATCTCTTGTCGGCAAAATCTACAGCTAGGCGCTTCTTTTATGACTCGTGTAAATATTTAATTTAACTTTGTCTCTATCTCAGCATAGCTACAAAGTTGTGTACTGCCTTGGATCGAGTAGACTCGGTAGCATCTGAACAACCCATGCACACTGCACAGTTTCCGGACGTTGATCGAAACCTCCTTTTTATGTTTTATGTTCACCTGCGATAAAGGACATTCAATTTCCATTTTTCAATCAATCAGGTTGTAGTTATCAGTTGTAATGTAATGTAATGTCGTACAATTTTATGTGAATTTAGCAGATCGGAGGAAGTTTTTAGATTTAGTTCCCATGTAAGTTATGTTCTTGCGATTTAATCAGGTTTCATTCGGAAAGCCCCCTCTGTACGACGTCAGACCAATATCCCAGGATACTAGAGATACCCTCCACCAATATACTGCGGTTCGAAAGATTTCTTCCACTGACATCCTGCCGCCACGCATCCCCGCTACCGTTATTCACCGCGTGGAGTAATATTCCCTTCGACTCAATCAAGAAACCCCTCGCGCGCCGGTGTCAAACTGGAAGATCTCCGCGATTAAAAAGGGCATCCCTCATGGGAAACGATAACAAACTGTTCCAAACAACAACGTCTTCGGTGAAGTGCGCTCTCGACAAACAAGCATCCTATGTATCCGCCAGATAGGTATTTATTCGCTTGTTCTCGGCGTAGTGCTCAACCGGGCATCGACGATGACGAAGGCGAATGGCATTATTCGCTCTCGCGAGCTTTGCAGCCTCTCGGTTATTCCTCGCTGTCGGTATGAAACGCTTTACAGGAAGGATACCATCTCCCTTGTAAGAGCTGGTTGTGCCGGTGGGTGGGTAGGTAGTAGTGCCAAGAGGAGTGCCACTATCGCGATGATACGTGTACTTCGTAGTCTCGTTGCACGGCTTCACAACAGCGGTGGGGCAGGCAGCGCAATTCTAGCCGGGCCAACAAACAGCAAGGAGCGGAATAATTAAAAGCAACACAAGTAGTGGCACTGTAAACAGGTAGTAAATTACATACACTACACCGGCTGATAAGATCTACATTTAATGGTTCGCCTCTGCCTTTAGCTTCCGGTTTGGTTGGCTCTGGCATCTATACACCTTCTCTGTTTGCATACCGAGGCGGGCTAGAGAGCGAAAGTCGCTATCATGTGGAGAGGTGTGCTGGATCGCAATTTATTTTTTCCCTGTGCAATCTTCCTCGACAAATAATGAGGTAAATGGGATTCCGCTCTCGGGTGGGAAAACTCAACCGGAGGCAGTTTTCGATCCAGGATACGTGATGACTCAACCATGATTTAATCAAATTACCTAGTTAAGATTCTGATGCAGATGTTTATTTAATTTTCAAGGACATTTGCATAACAAGTCTGGTGACATTGTATCGCGCGTATCGGTCGATAATAAGCAAAAAGGTGGATCATTTTCAATGTCAGATTTTTCTTGTATAGAGCCGAACATGTCTTTCAACTTTATATTTTACAATTATGTATTAGGGCCTACCAAAATATGCATAAGAACTGGGAAGATACCAAACTGCTGAATTTTTATCAAAAAATTTAAATTTAAATGAAGTAGTTTTGTTCTAGCGTATTTTTCTTAGTTTTGATCCTAGACAAATCCCAGTTAACACAAAGTCGTATATGATGGCACATAAGATGCTAAAGTGGAGGCCATATACGTAAAAGTTGTGTGGGGATGTACGTATATGGCCTCCACTTTAGCATTTTATGTGGCATCATATACGACTTTGTGTTGACTGGGATGATCGTTTTGTAGTGATGTAGTAGCTATGTATTTTTTTTCTCAGGTCGACAGTCGTTTTAGTTTTACAGGATGGTTAGAGTTTTTGAACATAATTTGAACATAACCAAATGCTATATTTTTTTTCATGGCACAAGGCCATACATAAACGAAATGATTTTTACTGATAAAAAGGTCAACATTTTAGGATAAATAATGTAATGGTAACATAAACAGGTGGTGCTATCATTGACAGTGAACTTGGACTAGACGTGAGTTACCAGGTAGACTGAAATTCCCGGAAAAGCTGGTCACTTGTCTACACAGGATGATATGATTTGGGAAGCAGAACAACCAGAGCAGTGGAAAAAAAGAGTCATATTCCTCATCTACAAGGAAGGCGACAAGCTGGAGTCCTTTCAAGAGGCTCGAGAGCCTCCTTCCAAGATGCTCGGACACCTGATTTCAAGAGGCTCGGACACCTGATTTCAAGAGGCTCGGACACCTGATTTCAAGAGGCTCGGACACCTGATTTCAAGAGGCTCGGACACCTGATTTTAAGAGGCTCGGAAGCCTCCTTTCAAGAGGCTCGGAAGCCTCCTTTCAAGAGGCTCGGAAGCCTCCTTTCAAGAGGCTCGGAAGCCTCCTTTCAAGAGGCTCGGAAGCCTCCTTTCAAGAGGCTCGGAAGCCTCCTTTCATGAGGCCTGGAAGCCTCCTTTCAAGAGGCCTGGAAGCCTCCTTTCAAGAGGCCCGGAAGCCTCCTTTAAAAAGCCCCGGAAGCCTCCTTCAAAAAGCCCCGGAAGCCTCCTTCCAAGAGGCCCGGAAGCCTCCTTTCAAGAGGCCCGGAAGCCTCCTTTCAAGAGGCCCGGAAGCCTCCTTTCAAGAGGCCCGGAAGCCTCCTTTCAAGAGGCCCGGAAGCCTCCTTTCAAGAGGCCCGGAAGCCCCCCTCAAGAGGCCCGGCAGCCTCCTTTCAAGAGGCCCGGCAGCCGCCTTTCAAGAGGCCCGGAAGCCTCCTTTCAAGAGGCCCGGAAGCCTCCTTTCAAGAGGCCCGGAAGCCTCCTTTCAAGAGGCCCGGAAGCCTCCTTTCAAGAGGCCCGGAAGCCTCCTTTCAAGAGGCCCGGAAGCCTCCTTTCAAGAGGCCCGGAAGCCTCCTTTCAAAAAGCCCGAAGGCCTCCTTTCAAGAGGCCCGGAAGCCTCTTTTCAAGAAGTCTGGAAGCCTCCTTTCAAGAGGCCCGGAAGCCTCCTTTCAAGAGGCCCGGAAGCCTCCTTTCAAGAGGCCCGGAAGCCTCCTTTCAAGAGGCCCGGAAGCCTCCTTTCAAGAGGCCCAGAAGCCTCCTTTCAAGAGGCCCGGAAGCCTCCTTTCAAGAGGCCCGGAAGCCTCCTTTCAAGAGGCCCGGAAGCCTCCTTTCAAGAGGCCCGGAAGCCTCCTTTCAAGAGGCCCGGAAGCCTCCTTTCAAGAGGCCCGGAAGCCTCCTTTCAAGAGGCCCGGAAGCCTCCTTTCAAGAGGCCCGGAAGCCTCCTTTCAAGAGGCCCGGAAGCCTCCTTTCAAGAGGCCCGGAAGCCTCCTTTCAAGAGGCCCGGAAGCCTCCTTTCAAGAGGCCTGGAAGCCTCCTTTCAAGAGGCCCGGAAGCCTCCTTTCAAGATGCCCGGAAGCCTCCTTTCAAGAGGTTCGGAAGCCTCCTTTCAAGAGGCCCGGAAGCCTCCTTTCAAGAGGCCCGGAAGCCTCCTTTCAAGAGGCCCGGAAGCCTCCTTTCAAGAGGCCCGGAAGCCTCCTTTCAAGAGGTTCGGAAGCCTCCTTTCAAGAGGCCTGAAGCATCCTTCCAAGAGGCCCGGAAGCCTCCTTTCAAGAGGCCCGGAAGCCTCCTTTCAAGAGGCCCGGAAGCCTCCTTTCAAGGGGCCCGGAAGCCTCCTTTCAAGGGGCCCGGAAGCCTCCTTTCAAGGGGCCCGAAAGCCTCCTTTCAAGAGGCCCGGAAGCCTCCTTTCAAGAGGCCCGGAAGCCTCCTTTCGTGGGGCTCGGAAGCCTCCTTTCAAGAGGCCCGGAAGCCTCCTTTCAAGAGGCCCGGAAGCCTCCTTTCAAGAGGCCTGGAAGCCTCCTTTCAAGAGGCCCGGAAGCCTCCTTTCAAGATGCCCGGAAGCCTCCTTTCAAGAGGTTCGGAAGCCTCCTTTCAAGAGGCCCGGAAGCCTCCTTTCAAGAGGCCCGGAAGCCTCCTTTCAAGAGGCCCGGAAGCCTCCTTTCAAGAGGCCCGGAAGCCTCCTTTCAAGAGGCCCGGAAGCCTCCTTTCAAGAGGCCCGGAAGCCTCCTTTCAAGAGGCCCGGAAGCCTCCTTTCAAGAGGCCCGGAAGCCTCCTTTCAAGAGGCCTGGAAGCCTCCTTTCAAGAGGCCCGGAAGCCTCCTTTCAAGAGGCCCGGAAGCCTCCTTTCAAGAGGCCCGGAAGCCTCCTTTCAAGAGGCCCGGAAGCCTCCTTTCAAGAGGCCCGGAAGCCTCCTTTCAAGAGGCCCGGAAGCCTCCTTTCAAGGGGTCCGAAAACCTCCTTTCAAGAGGCCCGGAAGCCTCCTTTCAAGAGGCCCGGAAGCCTCCTTTCAAGAGGCCCGGAAGCCTCCTTTCAAGAGGCCTGGAAGCCTCCTTTCAAGAGGCCCGAAAGCCTCCTTTCAAGAGGCCCGGAAGCCTCCTTTCAAGAGGCCCGGAAGCCTCCTTTTAAGAGGCCAGGAAGCCTCCTTTCAAGAGGCCAGGAAGCCTCCTTTCAAGAGGCCCGGAAGCCTCCTTTCAAGAGGCCCGGAAGCCTCCTTTCAAGAGGCCCGGAAGCCGCCTTTCAAGAGGCCCAGAAGCCTCATTTCAAGAGGCCCGGAAGCCTCCTTTCAAGAGGCTCGGAGCCTCCTTTCAAGAGGCCCGGAAGCCTCCTTTGAAGAGGCCCGGAAGCCTCCTTTGAAGAGGCCCGGAAGCCTCCTTTCAAGAGGCCCGGAAGCCTCCTTTCAAGAGGCCCGGAAGCCTCCTTTCAAGAGGCCCGGAAGCCTCCTTTCAAGAGGCCCGGAAGCCTCCTTTCAAGAGGCCCGGAAGCCTCCTTTCAAGAGGCCTGGAAGCCTCCTTTCAAGAGGCCTGGAAGCCTCCTTTCAAGAGGCCCGGAAGCCTCCTTTCAAGAGGCCCGGAAGCCTCCTTTCAAAAGGCCCGGAAGCCTCCTTTCAAGATGCCCGGAAGCCTCCTTTCAAGAGGCCCGGAAGCCTCCTTTCAAGGGGCCCGAAAGCCTCCTGATGGTGCTTATCTTGCTGAAACATCTATTCGCTTTGACTAAAATGTGTGCTTGCCCAAGGAGCTACACTGTCTTTTAGAAGCTTTTGTTGACTTTTAGAAGCTTGATTGATTTTGGCGTCTTGATCGATGATCTGAGAGAAATAAATTCGGATATTTTTTCCCGACCCTGTATACGAAAATGTCGCAAGTTTTATATTTTTTCACAAAAGTGCATAGTTTTGAAGACATCGTGTGATACAACCAAATTAAACCAATCAAAGTCAATAACCACTCGTAGTTAAAAGCCATCTTACAAACTTACTCAAAAGAATATGGGTCAATTACATTGAACGTAATAAACGTAGCTCCAAAGACGATCGCGATGAAATTCAAAATATTGATTAAATTAGCCAACATCACGCGTTTTGTATTTTTATAACACAAAATTTGAAAACATTACATCAACCCAACTGAAAATAATATTTTTACACAAAAGGTTTTGCAAAGATTAGTTTTTCTGATCTTCTATCTTAAATATATAAATATTTAAGAAATTGTATTCTGATGTATTTCACCTTCATATATCTGCCGCTTTGATTATGCAATAAGGCTCCCGGAAAACCAACTCACCTGAAATTATAAAAAGAGAGACAAACGGTTAGTTACACGATTTTACGAACATAAAAATAACTATTAAACGGTCTGAGCAGAAGGAGATATTGAAGTAGATTTTTGGGGAAGCTATCAATAGACTATCGTTTGTGACTCAATTATCATTACTTTTTCACGCCAACGCATGTTAGGTAAAGTTCTGCACCATACACTCTATTGCTTTATTATTCCGAACGACTGTCAAACATTTCAAAATGCATTTCAACTTTGTCAATTTGAATACTTTCCTATTCGAACTTGAGCAACTCCACTAATTCATTTACCATCAACTCTCCCCATTCCCCCCGCACTCACCGACTCTGGAAAACTCGCAACTCAAGTGAACAATTTATGATAATGCGATTTCCGCAACAGCAATATTCCACAACTTGCACTTACCCAAATTACCCGGCGCTTTCCACATTTCCCATCGGGGAAAAAAACTTCTTGTGGGAACAAATCAGCTGAGGTTCGTCGTCGTCGTGTCCTCCACGGGACGCACCATAACGCAACGTCTTAGTCTCAGGAAATGTGACAAACCACTTAGGAACCGGATGACGAAACCCGAGGGTTGGGTGATTGCGACGCGACACGTCGCGTGGAACTTTTCCCGGTTCACCAAAATGTGTAAAAGCTAATCAACTAAGCGGCGTCGTCGGTCGACCGACCGGCATAATTCATCATAGACCGTGGGAAATTCCACCGCCCATGAACTTCAAAAACAATCGACCCAAATTAGTGTAGGTACGGTGTGAGCGTCCGCCCGAGTACCGGTGCTGTTTCGGAAAGTTTCCGCTGCTTTGGATCAAACGGTTTGTTGTGGTTTGCTCACCGCAGAATCACAAACATGTCCCTTACTTCCGATGTGAATTCATCTGTCTGAGATATTCTTCAAGCAAGCTACCGGCAGATCCTCAAAGGTCCACTTTCGAAAATTGGACTCACCACACACATGATAAACTACAATCTTACATCAGACAGCTCGTCGGATTTCTAACTGATGTTGTCCTTCAGGAGCATCATCATTTAACTATGCATGAAACTTTTCCTTAGTAGGAAAATGGTGTGCTCAGTCGGAGTGGGAATTCACAAAAAGCTTTGTTTTAAGCCACTCATAAAAATATGTAGCCACGTCAGCAGCTTATTAAAAGTTTAATACATTCGCTCTGTTTGGGTATTCTCCTTGGCGGTTTTCGAGACCCTCACTCCCGGTAGCGTAATTGTGGCACAGTGAAAAATTGAAACGCTAAAAAAAATTCTTGATGGTTCCAATGTATTTAACTCGAAACTAGCCGAGACCATCAAGATGGCTTTATGGCTTTGTGATGCGTGCCTTTTGAAATTTATATGCAGGTATCTCTGAGATGGAGCCTCTGAACTCAATTAGATTTCTATAAATTCACGATTTTTGACCATCCAAATCCTCATAGTCCGTAGGTGAGTCGTATCATTATCTACCAGTGCCGCTACGCTAACATACTTCTTGTCGTTACTCAGGTGCGGCGAAGGTATTTTCGTCCCAAACAGTCAGTGTCGTGCTCGTATACATCTATTTACACAGAGTGTAAATTTCCGAGCGGTATAGTGCGATGTTATCATAACCTCCGAGGCGACGTTACCTCACTACACCGAGGGTCATTACTGGGCTCCTTCCAAAATGGCACGGGGACAAGAGAGATGAATGAAGAAATTCCCAGCAGGGAATCCTTTATGAGGGAGGATGATTAGATTATCAATGCCACAAACAAACCTAACCGTGTGCGTGTGGGTCGTCCCTTCAGGGTACATCTGTTCCGAATGAGCTTTTCACGTCTGCCTCTCGTATGGAACTGTGAAAGTGCGGCACGGAGTGCGATGAAGGTATACAAGTTTGAGTACCTTGATGAAGGAGGTATTTTCCTAATTTACATTTTGGGTTATAGCTGAAAGGAAGATGTCAGATACGGAATATAGAACTAAACGATGGTAAATGTGTTTTAATATTGGTTTAACACGATCATTTGTACGAAGTACGGTGTGCCTTAGAGAACACACATCCACATCACTGCAACATTTCGACATTATTTCCAAGTGAAGTGAAATTGATCAGTCAATACTAAACTTTTTGCACGTGTGGAAAATTGTACAAGCAACTAAATAAATCCAAACCTTTTTCTCTGCTCTAATGCTGTTTAATTTTTCCTGTAGAGCAAATCACATTATATGCGAAGGTTATAAAATTGACAAGTAGATGCTTTCATTCACTATTACAATGTGGAAAAAGAAAATACAGAATATGCAGAAGCCGTTAGTAACACACTAATTTGATTGGTCATTCATCAATTACAATAACCTATTAATGGGCATTGTTTGAAATATGTCCATGTAACATCACGGGGATTTGGTTAGAGCAAAAAAAAACAGAAACGTGTTTCATTATTCCTGGTAATCTCCATCAAATTGACCAGTACAAACTGGCCTGCATCTGACTAACGATAGCCATGACCCCATATGTCATTGATTATGAAATTTCAAAGTAACATGTAGAGTCCAGCAGAACCTATTGAAACATTCGATGTCACCCAACCTTCAATCATTGTTCCTCCCGTTCTGCATGTCTTCAATCACATTATATTGAATATGCTTCTGATCTACCTCCAGGGACATGATGGGGGCGAATCGAATGCAGTTACATCGCTCACATCGTGCTCCGCCAGTATAATTGAAATTTTACGACAATGAAATTCCGTTCGGATACAGCGGCTCCCGTGCACTCGCCAGCCTCGGCCGGCGGCGCCTAGGAACTGTCGAAAAACTACATCAGATCAGACATCTGATGCTAATGTTCGCTCCGGACTATCGTGCTATCATCATCCCGATTGCACTGCATTAGCTTCAGTTTCATCAGCCCGATACACACAATGTTGCTGTAACAAACATATTGAAAGGTAATGTTCACATGTTGGATTTGGAGTTTGAACAGCGACGACCTGCTGGACACCGGCTATCCCGCAGGCACTGGCGACGACAGCGACGACGATGTCATAGAACTCACAATCACTTACCCGGATCGATGTCCTCCGACCACGTTCCCCATCAGCCGCGCGCTTTATGGTGGTTTTAATGTAAATATAGATAGACAGTGACGCAGTGGCAAGTAATCATATTGAATTGACCGGTTCGGAACCGAACGTACCGTAGTCCGGGGGCAAATTGGTCGCTTCGCAATGGTGTTCACGTAATACGAGAAGCATAGAGAATCATCGAATTATCATCATTTCTATCGCGATGCTAATCTCCATTCCTTCAACAGATGTGAAAAATTATCGCTTTGTCTTGTATTGTTGTCCATGGGAAATTTTTCCGAACTTCTACGAACAATTGTTCCAAAATTCCACGGGAAGCTTTTTTTTTCGCAATTTTCAATAAGTTTTCTTTAAAATTTCCAATGGAATTTTTAGCGGAAAACTTTTAGGTGTTTTCACTAGAACTTCTCCTGAATTTTTGCGTCTGTCGTTATTTTTGGGCCCCATGTTGCGAGTGAGCCATACTCTAAGCAATGGCGGTGAGTATCTTGCAAGGTTCACATGGTTTGTCCCCGCTTGCAAGATTTCAAAACCTCTATGTATAAGGGGGCGTACCTTATGTGAGCACGGGACGTCGGGAAATAGCAACTTCCATTTGCATCGGAAACAAGAACCTGCTGTAGCGACCCAAGGTAAAGTTCTTTTTTTTTTCTTCCTAAACAATGGAGGGGGAATCTGCTCAACAGACATCCTGGGTTGACCAGGAAGTGCGGGGTTAGGGATCACCGAGGGAGGCAGGACTACATCCCCGACCCGCTAAACCGTTTCCATTGCCGCCAAGCCCATAGTCCCTTCGGTACAACCAGAAAGTAATGCTTCAAAGGGGGCCAGTGCACAACGCACCCTCGAGGTTAGCTGCGTGTCCTTGCAGCACCGAACATCGTAACTCGCTTTTTTAGAAGAACACCATGGTATCGTGCCAGCGCGTTGCCGGCTTTCCAGGTGGCCTTACCACGCCCTATGTCCTCGGAAGGTGGGAAGGGTCGACTTCGCGCCTGCTTCCCTCTGCACGACTGGTATCAAGAATGATGATGCCGCGTGCACCCCAAATTGACCTTTCTGCGATAGGGCCTATTCGCCAGCACACAGAGGGACTTGCCGACGCGAGGCCTACGCCTGCCCCAGCCTTGACGAGGACCCCTTTCCGTCCTCGGGCTCGGAACCCGCCCGGTTGACCGTCGGCGTCGCGACGCCGCGAAAGCGACGATACCATGTTGTTCTTCGCGCGGCCACTTGTTCGATAAAAGTATCGAGTTCGACCACAGAGCATGACCACCGGTATGACCCATGAAGCCGACTCCGATCCCTTGGACCACCTCTCATTTGCGCCTGAACTAGCCATCCTTGAGTCCACGCGCCACCTTCTGTGTAGCTCTTAGACGATTTGGGCGATAGCCGATAAAACGGCGTTCCAGCCAACTTCATCTTTACACATCCTCCGAACTAGGTTGTCCGGGGTAGTGTCCAGACCACATGTGACAAGCATGTGGTCACGCATTGCGCGAAAACGTGAGCACACGAACAACACGTGTTTCGCCGTTTCCTCTAAACTCGGGCGAGGCCGAGCAAGCCAGCTGCGTTACCTGTACTTTGATTTTGCAGCACGCTTAAACGCCGGGCACTTCGAACCCCCCATGGGGTGCTTGCTGTTCACAGCTTTGCTGGAACAAATCAAACAATTGGGAGGGTTCGTGCAGCATTGTGCCTTATGTCCCTCCAATCCGCAGCGTCGGCAGAGATTGCTTCTGTCAGGGCCTTTGCAGTCCCATTGCTTGTGCCCCGGTTCCAGGCACTTGAAGCAAACTTCGGGTTGCTCGTATATGCGCACAGGGCATACCGACCATCCCACCTTGACGCTCCCTAACTTGACTACCTTGGAGGCGTCCGCTTCAGATAGCCGAACCAATGCTACCTGCGTCCCTGCCGGACCTTTCCGTAGCCGAACGGCTGCGGTGGGCGTCTCCACTTCACACTGTCGCCGCAGTGCCGTGACGAGCTCTTCGACTTCAGTGATCTCGTCCAGGTCTTTAACCCGTAGATTCACCTCCGTCGTGAGTGCCCTCACCTTGACCGTCTCGCCTAGGACCTCCTCCGCCAACTTCTTGTAGGCGGCGCCTTTTTGCGAGACGCCCCGCTTCAGCTCGAGTATCATCTCGCCCATCCGGGTACGTCTTATTCGACGTACGTCGGCGCCGAGTTCACCGAGCTTGACGTCACTCCTCATCGCCTTCAAAACATCCGAGTACTTAGCCTCGTCCGCCGTGATGACTAGGGCATCGCCCCTGGAGCGATTGGCGCCTACCCTAGACTTCTTGCTACCCTCATTCGCCTGGGCCTTCTTTTTGGCCCTTGACGTCTTCGGTTTCCTCTTGTTCTTGACCAGGGTCCAAGAGGCGTCATCTCCCTCTATTTCCCTGGTCTGGTGCGGCTGAGAACTTTAAGCCTGCCGTAACCCCTTACCACCGTCTTTTCTGAGTGGACGGACCTTTCCAGGTCCTTCCTCCCCCGGTTTTGGAGGTACCTGACCGGTGTTCAGCTTCCCAGCCCCACTACCCTTGTTCGGGGTAGTAACCCTCTGCGTTTTGGAGCGGCCCCCAGGGAGCTCATCGCCTGGTGACTGTCTCCCCCGTTTTTGTGTCTGCTCCGTTGGAGCAGTCACCCCCGACGTACCCGCAAATACTTGAGCCTCAGTCTGGGTAGACTTTGGCACCACCGTCTTCGCTGGCACGCCTTCGGTCGATTCGACCTTGCCCGAGTCCGCGAATCCTTGGGCCTCAGTCTGGGTAGACCTCGACTCCACCGATTTCACGGGTTTACACTTGGCCGTCCCGACCGCCCTCTCCAGCTTGGCGTCCAGCATCGACTTTCGAAGTTTCTGCAAGCTCCTCTTGAGATCCTTGCTGATATTATGCTTCGATGACGCAAAGTCGATGATGGCGTCCAGCTGTTCCGTCGCCACCTCGAAGGCCGAAAGCCCATCGCGTTTGCGGTTCATCGCCTCCACAAGCCATAGGCCGTCAATAACCCCTACCGGCGTTTTTCTAGCCGAGAGGAAGGTTGAGTGACCCACGCTGGCGCTGCGCACTGAGCTGCCGACTATTGCCTCTGGCCTCCTAGGCGGAGACCTGAACAACCCACCTCTTGCGAAGGGGTTGTCGCCTACACTACTACCACTAATTGAAGAATTGACTTGGTTTTCCATTTTGGTCCCACGAGTTGCTCGGGAAAAGAGGTCCACCACGCCAGAGCCCAGCATGACGCGGTAAGGGACAATTACTGTGGAGGGTGCCCAGGTTCTCCACAGGCTCCGTTAAAGGCCTAGCTTATTATTTCACCCCCCTGGCCATGCATCCCCTCGGCACGGGTCGCTTGACGCCTTGGGATTAGGGGTTAGAGACGATGGTCCTGGCCTAACTCGCAGTGGCCATGGGGAGGGGTCGTCAAGCCCTTGGACAAAGTCCCTGCTGCCCCCTTCCCAAGGTAAAGTTCAAGATTATCCGATTGTCTATCTCTCTCTATGCTGTATGAGCTCCATCAGTTCCTGAACGGCCGCAACGAAGCTCCTCCCTTTTTCAATCAATAATGTATCTAATCTGCTCAAATACATATAGGCTTAAGTAAATCTTTTCCATTTTGTCTTGAGAGATACCCTTCGTAGTTTGTAGATACTTGAAGTCTGCCTTAAGGGAGCCAGTTATAGAAGATCATGTGACCTCCGAAGCAATGTGCGCCGACCCTGATCAGAACCCCTGAGCTAGTCGCCTCTCACAATATGTTGGTCTTCTAAGCATGCTCGTTTACTACGCTTAATCTTGAATTTCAGATTACTTTTTACCGCCTTGAAGATCAACCGTTGTTCTGTTCTAGTTGTTTTCTGTCCTAGCACGCCACATCTTTGTTTTAGATTTAAAAAAATCCTACAAATGTCTGTCATCGTGTCATTCACCAGTATACGAGTCATCGCTCTTCCTTATGTTGAGATTTCTTGGCATGGACGCGTCATACTCTCATGCTTTTGGTATGACGAAGACAATGTCATCAGGAGTCAAGAAACCAGCCTGGATAGGCAGGGCCGTATTGGCCCGGGCCCCCACAATGTATCAAAACCAACCTTTTTTGTACATTTTGGGGCCCCCTCCCGCTAAATCCGGCCCTGTGGATAGGGTACCGACCGCAAATCTATATATTGCCAATATGCCACCATGACATCCCAAGTAACATTTTAAGTTTTATTTCGCTCTAGGAATGGTTTTCAAGATAAAATTATAAGATCTAACAATAAAACCCATGACTACGTGACAACTTTCTGATAACCACTATAAGAGTAAGATATGGCTAAGTGGCCCTCTCTAGATAACCACTATAAACCTATTACAAGAGTTATTTAGAAATCATTTGTAAACCACCCGCAAAAAAGGGAATTTGGCTGCGGCAGCTGTCAAAAATGTTGCTTTAAAGAAGAGAAACAAAACTGTGATGAGGATGACTATAAAATAATATTTTTTTCAGGTCTGTTTTTCAATTCACTTCTATCCAAATGAGGTGCGCTTTCGATTTCATGGCGAAAGCTAGTGAAAAAAATAGATTGAATACTACGCGCTCTCAAAATAATGTAGTTCTGGACTTTTGAGTTGAAATAATCATAACAGCAGTATCGTAAATTTCCACTGATTCGATTGATACTTCACCCCAAAATATTTGTAATGCACATCAATTACCAAAAAAGTGCTTTACTCGGTGACACTATCATCATATCATGAATTTCAGTGAAAAATTTCACTGACTTAAAGTGCTTCTTCATTTTCAATATGCCTTCACAAAATTCGAATAGAAAAATTTTGCTCTTATTGAATACCGTCATAAGCTCTTTGCAATGCAAATATTCTTATTCATTTGACCACATTACGACCAAAAATTGTAGCTTTTATCGAGCTTTGAAAATAGGATTTATCACGCTCTTCATCACGACCGTAGAGCTGCTCATAAGGTCAATAAGCGTTTGACGTTTGAAGCTTTTTCAGCATATTTATGAGAGGTTTATTGATAGCAATAAGATCGACAATAAAACTGAGCAATTAGCTATGGCGATTGCTTTTATAAATCCGCTATAAGAACTAAATAAACCCAAGAAGCATGGAAATTGTTACTTGGGATATCTGCGATTCAACTGCCGATCCAGGCAGGATTGTAGTACGAATCGGAAAGCAAGACTACATCGGTCCTTCATTTCATGACCGACTGCCTCACAGTGATTTAGGTTCGTTACTTGCTCGGGCTTGTCTTAATTCGGGACCGGCCACCGGTAGGGTGTTTATTGCCTACGCTTTCGATCAAGATCAAGCACCTCGGGTCGACCTGACAGGGGTGGGTTTTGTGGCTTTCGTCACGACACCTTCAGCAGAGCTTACTGCGGCCTTGCTACGGTCTTGTGATCGTAGCCGAACCACTTGTAGCGTACCTGAAGTTGTTAGAGTATGCTTACAGAACATACTGACCATCCTACCTGAACTTGGCGTTATCCAGCACCTTCTTGGCATCCACCATAGGTACGAGGAATAAGGCTTCTTGTGCGTCCGCTTAGCTCTTCCATAATCGCTTCATCCAAATTCTTACATTGAATGAGTTCAACTTACATAGGGCATAGGGATCAGAAAGAAACCCTCTTCAGTGCGCAGCTACCTCCCCTTCTGCCTGTTTTCCCGCTCTCTTCGTCTGGTAGGGCTAAAAGGGTCATTTGGCCGAAAGGATCATAATCGAGAGGGTCGTTTGACCGAAAGGGTAATTAGGCCGAAAGGGTCATTTGGCCGAAAGGTTAATTTGACCGAAAGGGTCATTTGGCCGAGATGGTAATTTGGCCGAAAGGGTCATTTGGCCGAAAGGGTCCTTTAGCCGAAAGGGTCGTTTTTCCGGAAGGGTTATTTGGCTGAATAAGACATTTGGCCGAATAGGACATTTGACGAAAGGGTCTTTTGGCCGAAAGGATCATTAGGCCGAAAGGGTCGTTTGGCCGAAAGGGTCATTTGGCCGAAAGGGACATTTGATCGAAAGGGACATTTGACTGAAAGGGTCATAAGGCCGGAAGGGTCATTTGGCCAAAAGGTCGTTGAATCGAAAGGGTCGTTTGGCCGAAAGGGCCATTTGGTCGAAAGGGTCATTTGGCCGAAACTGTCATTTGGCCTAAAGAGTCATTGGTTGAAAGGGTTATTGGGCCGAAAGGGTCATTTGGCCGGAAGGGTCATTTGGCTAACTGCTCGCCTAAAAAGATGAGTAGTGCGAGGTGGGTAGTGAGACGTCTCGCTACTCACTTTTAACAGAAGCGTGAAGTGAGTAGTGAGACATCTCACTACTCACCTCAAACTGCTCATTTTTCACAGTGAGTAGTGAGAAATGAGAAGTGAGTAGTGAGACGTTTCACTCCTTATTTCTCACTTCTCACTGAGAAAAATTAGCAGTTTGAAGTGAGTAGTGAGACGTCTCACTTTTTACAGTGGGAAGTAAGAAATTAGGAATGAGAATTGAGACGTCTCTCTTTCCACTCCTGATTTCTCACTTTTCAAATGATCACTTTCAACGGTATTAGGCCAAACGGGCCTTCCCCCTGTTTGTCTGTGCTCGATATTAGTTGTTTTAATAATCTTACCCATTTTTTAGTCATTTTTTTTGTAATTTAACTAAACACGCGCGGTTTGTATGAAAATTACTATGAAAACAGTAACTTTTGTGGAAAACAGCTTTGCAACGTTGCTTAGTAAGCTCTAAAATATATGAGTACGTTAGCAACATAGGAAATTTGGCAAGTACATACGGGACGATTTTTATGGTAATTTCCATACATAGGGGAAGGTGGGTAGACTTGATCCCCGGGGAGACTTTATCACCCCCTGTTTTATCGAGGACTAAAGTAGTTTTGTTTTAGCGTATTTTTTTAGTATAGATCCTCTAGACAAATGACCTTTATGGGATGAGTTATTTTTTGGATTGACAACCTTATTTATTCTGCAAGGCGGTTTGTTTGTTTTGACCTTCCTAAAGATTTCTTTATTGGCCAAGCAAAGTTTGAACAACTTATCATAACAATGACCAAATGCTTTCGTTTTTTCACAGCATGAAGCCATAAATATGCTTAATGATCTGTACTGATGAAAATGTTAACATTCCATCAAAGTTTTAGGATATTTGGATTGGAAGTTATTGCCTCAATATGGGGACACTTGATCACCCATTCACCCATACAAAATTTTGGAGAAAAAAATAAAAAAAATATAAATCTATTCTCCGGCTTCTAATTTTTTGTAGATTTGACAGATTTGATGAAGGGTTGTCAGGAAAAATTATTTATTGCGTAGATATCATAATAGGGGATCAAGTCTCCCCAAATTTTATAATTGCATGTGCTGTCGAATTCAATAACAAAAATCGTTCATGTATACGCACATGAAAAATATTTTAAAAATCTGAGGGCACCTTTCTTATTTTATCAAAGCAAGTTCTTGGAGAGGGATCAATTTCCCCCGAATATTTTAAAAGTCGATTTTTGACAGCACTCCAAAAAATCGATTGTGTATCAATAACAACAATAATATAAGAACTGTCATACATCAGTAAAGTTAAATACTATATTTCTTAGAGAGTCTGTGTGGAAATCGCGTATGTTTATTTATTTTTGGCTTTGATACATCGGAAATCAGAAAAGGGGATCAAGTCTACCCAGTCTTTCCTACTGCTCGTGCTCAGTCAAATTACAACCAATTCAATAAAAAATTTAGGAGGTTCATTAATGTTATAAACGATTTTTATTTTATTCTATCAACGAGATTTTCAATGAGGAAGTAATAAAGCGTCTAATCTGGCTTGTAGCCTCTAGTGTATTAACTCATATTTATTATTCTCTTTATCAGTACAGGTATTGGTACTCATTCATAAGAACCCTACCAGCGTGGTCAACCTATTTCGCCGAAGGGATCTTGCCATTACAATTGAAACAGCAAATGTTATCGTTCAAGCATAGGGGAGCGAAAAAGTCAAAATTTGAATCACTCTAAGCTCATGCACAAACCAGTGACATAGGTAATCAAATGAATTATCTTATAATCTGTTTTACGTAGTTTACGTCGGGCGGTCGTATCTTGTAGATTACCCTTCTGTTTTTTCTTATAATATAATGAATTGTTTGATGGTAAGTGAAAAAAGTTTTTAAATTCGTTAATTCAATTAATAAACCCGAAATAAACCTAAATGTGGAGCTTATTGTGGGAATAGGCAAGCGGAAGTCTGCCAGAAAACTATCACTCCTGTCTGCAATGGTTCACCACATGTATTTGACTGACGGCAAATTGCCACGATTGCTTTGATTAATACTTTGGTGGCTCTCCGTTGTCGTTCATATATGAAGCCTACTTCGATACATTCAAATCTATTGGATATTTCCTTTCCATACTTAAAACCCAGTGCCATTTCACTGCCACACAATGATGTTGTTCCACTACTTTTTGGGTCATGCTTTAGTAAACGTATGAAAAAAGTAAACAACCATGTCTCGAACATTTAACCTATATGTATCTTAAGACTAATACTCTACCGTTGAGCCACACGGCAAGCTTTGAAAACGCACATTTTTTTGACAATCATAATTTAGATGAATCTCAAGTATTGACTACGATATTACATTGTACGATGCCTACTACACTTACACGATTCGATGGCCATGCTGATTGAACGATTTATGGAAACTGTTTGTAATTGTTTCGATAATGTTTATACATAAAACGATTGTGAAGCATTCTAAGCTGTGTTTACCCCTACGTAATTTTTAATCAGTTAATGTTTAGTTGATTTACTCAATGTTTGGCATTGGAATTTAATCATATCGGATGGAGTAAAGTCTTAAATATTTCACATGCCTAACATACACAATCTTGAAAGCTTTTCTGTGCCCCCATTGCATGAGTATGTATCTTGTGCGGTTAGTACAATGGATACACTATGTCCAGGGGGTCGAGAATGTTTTCCCGAAAATATCCTAGACCGGACCAAGAATCGAACTAGTCATCTCCGGATTGGGAATCATACGCCTTAGCTCGCAAGGCTACTGGAGACCCGGGCAGAAGCCATGAACAGAATAACAAAACATGATATAGTACAAAACATGATAGGCGGGCACACAAAAGCTTTGGGTTTTAAACTGACGAAATTCCAAAAAAATACTGAGTTAAAAGTAGACCAAAGCCAATGAAGAAGATGAAGATGATTTTTAAATTGTTATGAATTTGAGTTCTACTTTTATGACTATTATTTGGAATACTGGAACAAAATTTTGGTTTATTTAAAATTTCACCTAACTGAAAGAATATTTAAAAGGTAATATTCTAAGATTAAAAAAATAAAAACTTGTAGAAAAAATATTAAACATGAAAAAATTGAAAAATTAAAAACAAAACAAATAAAAAACAGAAAAATTAGAACATAAGAAAATAAACAAGACATTAGAAAAAAGGAGATAAGAGTGGCTGGAACACTCTGCAGGATCAATAACATTGATTTTCGGTTTATTCTGTCATAGAAAAACAATATAAAAAATTCTGGGAATATTTCTGTACTTCGACATGACGTAACGAAAATTAAAATCGAGTTATTTAGGTTCGTAATGAGGTTCTTTGAGCTTGTATTATTCCTCCAATTGCTAGAATTCTCCAAAAATAGCATATCCTCGACAATAACATTTTCCCGGAAATGTTATTTTCCCAAAAATGACTTCACCTTCTTCTTCTTCTTCTTCTTATTGGCATTACATCCCCACACTGGGACAGAGCCGCCTCGCAGCTTAGTGTTCAATAAGCACTTCCACAGTTATTAACTGCGAGGTTTCTAAGCCAGGTTACCATTTTTGCATTCGTATATCATGAGGCTAACGCGATGATACTTTTATGCCCAGGAAAGTCGAGATAATTTCCAATCCGTAAATTGCCGAACCCAGCCACCCTCAGTGTGGACTTCACCTAGAAAATGATATTTTTCCGAATATGAGATTTCCCCGAGAAACAACATTTCCTTGAACTAGAAATTTTACCGAAAATGTATTTTTGACAAATATAAAATTTCCGAGAAAGCAACTTTTCTCCGGAAATATCGTTTTCCAGAAGCGAAGTCTATGTCAAAACTGATGTCAGCCTCTTTGAGTCAAATGATAAAGTATCATTGACAAACCACAATCACCTTGTTGACCATTTACTCATTTTCCGATTGTAACAAAAATTACGAACCAAACTGGCAATTCCGGGCAAAACTGGGCACATACAGCTAGTAAGTAGATGCAACTATTACTTAGTTAAATCTAGTTTCTAAACATTCCCTGATCATCGAATGAAATGACGTCGCTGATCTGAATCGGTTTCACTGGGTAATGCAATTTTAGCCGGCGCGGCGGTTGATTATCGGTAAGAATCCTCTCATCCACCTCTTCCAGAAAATAGCGGGTTTATTGTCATGTGAGACTAGCCTGTTGATACCACCGTATGACCCTAGTAAGAAGTGGTTCGGTGTTAAGGCTTCGTCTCCAAATCGTCAATGGGTATGCAGGTGAGGGGGAGTGAGTAAATTTTGCCCTATAATAAGCATTCAAAAAGCTGCTGAAGTACAAAACGCGTGCAGGTGCGATTGAATGTCTTCATTATATCAAGCGAGAAAAACCGGTGTATTTTCTTTGCTAGAAGCCGATCTGGCAATAGGGATCCGATCCCATCTGGACCTTAAGATTTCCCTATGCTCATTGTGAGGATGAGGTACAGCTCGATTAGTGATGGAATCCAGAAAGCCTAATGAGACACGAAAGTCTTCAAGAGTTGACGAGCTGGAACATGCCTGGATAGCCACTTACCAAAATTCAGATTTGATTGACATCAGATTTGATTGACATCTTAAGTAGCTGGATTGAAAGTAAGCATATGCGGTATTTCGAAAAATTTCGTTTCAGGTGGTTCAAAACGAAATTCCGCGGAATTTCGCGGAATTTGAGCATGGCGAAATCTGATTTCTTGATTTCGTTTCGTTTCGTAAAATTACAAAAACTTCGCTACAAAAAACTAGCTTCTAACAAAATTTTAAGGAATTCCGCGGAATTTTGAAACAAATTTATACTTAAACCATACTTTATATGATCAAAAATTTTGGCTGCGCCGCCGAACTATATCGTAAAGTTGTTTCAAAACTTTAGGTTGTACTTTAGGACACACAGACAATAGCTCAGTTCGTCGAGCTGATTGTATATAAGACTATGGGTCTGTAAAATGCAATCTGAAATACATATCTTTATGCATTTTAGAAAGGTGCACAGGATTCTTCTAGTGAGCAAATGTATGCTTTATGGACAGGAAAGGTATTCTACCAGGATTTGCGTAACAAATGTTTCATGTACGGAGCGGAAGGTCACCGGAAGGATGCGTGTCCATAAAGGAAAAAATGAACGACCAAAAGGAACGATCAATCGGAAAGAAAGAGGCGAATATGGCAACACAAGGTGGGCAACGGAAATCGTATTCCGGTGTCGTTATCGGATTTGATGCAGCAACCCGTCAAACATCATTGGATGCAGCGCAGAACGGCGTAACTGAAGTGGCTGAGGAAGAAGTGGTTGGATTGGATACCGATTCAAATAAACGGATGGAACAATTTGGAATTCTCGATTTAATGGTGGAACGCGTAAAACTAGCAGAAACTATGACATTCAAGAATAATACAGATCGGATCTGGTTCGTAAAGAAGGAAATCATGGGCTACACAGACTCCTACAGAAAAATGAGAGAGGTAGAGGATAAAAAGCAACTAGCGCAGTCTACGAGTCAGTAACGGGATCGTTTGGTTAGTGAAGGATCAATGGACCGATCCCCACCAAAGAAGAAGTTTCTGAAACTTCTTCGGAATAATTAGTTCTATTATTTCTAATATTTTCGGCTCTGTAGAGCATCTGAGCCTCATAAATAAATAAATTGGTAAAAAAAAGTGTGCTACACCCAGTTTTTTTTACACGGTTGGAATTTGTTAATTTCTCCGTTAACCCGAATTTTCACAGCTTTTTAAATACCACCTGAATTTTCTTTGATTTTTTGTGATTTTTTTCGTGGGGTTAACTCATTGTTTCATTGACGCTGAAGGTCTTAAACGACAAAAACCAAACCGTTTAAAAAAAAACCTGGGTGTATATATATGTAGACGAAGAGTAAGAAGCAATAAGTTTTGGCTGTTACGCACTTTTCAAATGTAGGCCTAGTAATATCAATTCTCTATCTGCGTATACGCTTGGCAGATATGTATACATAACCGAGTATCCCACTAAATAAAAAACTCAAAGGTGCAGCCCAATCGGGTTGTACGCGAAGGTGACGCAGGACTACGTAGCTATTCGAAATTGATGGTATTTGCTATAATAATTTGTGTCGTTTTATTAACATTGAGCAAACTGCTCGGAGGCCAACTGAATCAAGAAGTCGAATAGTTGATCCTAGTTGGATGGACTTTAATTCTCTAACCGTGGAGTTAACATGACTCATCGGCCGCTGAAGCCACTCGACTGGCCTTCAGTCGGGGACATCACAATCCTTACTTTGCCACGTACGCTTACATCGCGGGCGAAAACCAAACGTTGCAAATAAATATATTTGCGTTTGGTTTCACGCCACTTCTGATTCTGCTTATTTCTTCTTTATTTCGGCCATTTTTGAGGATGGTGTCCTCCAAAAAGGTCTTTATACAAAAGCAGGTTGATCCGAGAATCCGATATGAACTTTCTTCAAAGTGCAAAACTCAATCGTAACTAGCAAATTTGATAGCGCGGCGGAGGGAGATGATGTAATTAATTTGAACGGATGGAATCATTAACAGCAACCAAGCTACCACGCTAAACCCGATGCCGCCGAAACAATCCATTTTCGTAATAAACTTTCTTTCCATAAAATGCTGGTCCTGAGAAGAACCAATTTTCTTTTCCCAGTGCGTCTGTCCAATAACTAACTGCATCCAAACGCTTGTCAGCACCTTGCGTTAAAATTGTCCGACCACCACTTGATGATTTTTCGCTAATAATAATAATAATAATTTGCGTATTGTTGCGAGGAATAACAACAGAAATTTGACTCAAGACGAAGTTTCTTCATATTACAAAACATTATCTCTTGGCATCTGTCTGTCCGTGCGAAGTTCACCGATGGGTGGTTGCTGTAGAAAGTTTCCACTGAGGTGGCGTCTTCATTGATTTTATACAAAAGCCACCATTTTATACAAAAGAAGGTTGATCCGACTATCCAGGGGCAGCAGGGACTATGTCCAAGGGCTTGACGACCCCTCCCCATGGCCACTGCGAGTTAGGGGGCCTGCCTAGGATGTGGTGGGGTTTGACAGTGGGCTCTGTTAAACCTCTACAAAAAGCTGCACGTGTCCATAAGCAGGCCCTATCAAACCCAGTCAACACATGAACGTATATGGTGTCGTGTAGGATGCTGAAGTGCAGGCGATAGAGGTACTTTTCCACACAACATGTATGTATATCGTCTCCAATTTAGCATCTTGTATTGCACCATGTGCGATTTTATGTAGACTGGGAAGCGACCGTGTGCCGCTCAAAGCGCACAAGCCCAACACGAGTGCCAACCGGCACATCAGGATTAAAACCAGTGAGATCCTGATTACGGTATACTGGTCAAGGCAAATGACACACACACGCGCGTGAAAGTAATGCAAAATAAACGACATGTAAAATGAACGTAAATTTACATTCTTACTTAACGTCAAATAGAGATAAAATAAGGGTTGCTGAATAACATTAGCTTTCCGATTACTATCAATTATTTTCAATTTTAATTCCATTTCTTTTTTACTTTTCTTACGTTACTGAAATTATAACGCGGGCGCCTAATCCAAAATTCAAATGAACAATCGCTCACTTTGAGCGATTGATTGTTTATTCTCGCGAAGAATGAACAATTGAACAAATTAAGGAAATGCTAATACTGCTGTGTAGAAGTTTCATAGGTCACATCACTTTCCATGGTGAATCCCGATCTATGTTACTGATTACCCCACCCAACTAACACTACTTCCTTCCCGTGGTAAATGTGGAGATGCAGAGGTATTCTCGGTCTCTAGTAGCAACAATTACCACACACTCACATTCCCTCCCTTTCCCAACTGACTGTAAGGACTTGGCCGGCGCCGTTATTGATCAACATTTGCGAGCTGCTGAAACGTGCACTTCGAGAATAGTTGGTAAATCCCAACCACTATTCACTTGGATCATAGTGCAATTTGCCCAGTTCTGATCAATCACGGAGTAGCAACCATTGATATGTACAGTCAGTCTAAGCTAAGCTAAGTTAAAAGAAGGTTGATCCGACTATCCGAAATAAACTTTCCTCAAAGTGCAAAACTCAATCGTAAATAGCGAATTTGATAGCGCATCGGAGGGAGATGATGCAGTAAATTTGAATCGATGGAATCACTAACAGCAACCAAGCTACCACGCCAAACCCGGTGCCACCGAAACAGTCCATTTTCGCAATTAACTCTTTCTTTTCATAAAATGTTGGTCCTGAGAAGAACCAGTTTTCTTTTCCCAATTTTACAACTAACTGACACCACAATTTGTAATAAATTTTCAGCATCGGAACTGGCGGTGCGGGATCGCCACAGTGCTATTTTTATGGTCAACCCTTTATTCATATGAAATGCTGGTTCGTTGAGGTTGAATGCAGCAACACATCGAGCACCACCACCAATGCGATGGATTTCCTTTGAAAATGTTATAAGCGCCTCCGTGATGCTGTGTCCGCTCCGCTGTGATCGCTTTGATGCCTCTGCTCTGCGTGAAACCTTGTTCAAACTGAGGATTAGATCCAAACCCGCAAGTGATTGATTTTTGATTTCTGTGCTAGTGATCCATGTACGTGATTGGTTGGTTGACCTATTTCTAAACTGTTTATCAATTATCGATAATAAATAGTTAAAAACCAGTATTTTTAAATAAATACAAAGAAGCGTTGACTCATCCTTGATCGAATGGTCCAAAAAAATTGAAAATCCATCGAGAAACGGTTTAGATATTAAAGTTTAAAGTCTATCATCTTTTCGTGACGGTCCCCGATTTTCGCAATCGTAAAGTGTACCCCAATATAGAAAACACAGACGTAGTCCTGCGTCAAAAAACAAATCTAAGCATTAATTTCCTAATTTTGACTTAGCACGATACTATATAACCAGGCTGACAAGACAATATGAATTATGCTTCAGCATACTTACATACTTCTTAAATGAACTAAGGTTTTAAACGAAATTTGAATCCGTATAAGAAAAATCCCACAATTTCTATATTTTTATGTACTTACTGATAAAAAACTGATGTACAATTGATCAGATTCAGGGGCACACGCTCAACGATGAATTCCTTTGAAAGCGGCACAAATGCTGGGGTATTGCCTTATCGTCAATGTTATATGCGGCGATTTATCACAGACTGCCTCTTCTGTTATTATAACTCTAAAAACAGTTATTTGACTTCGAAAAAGTGAAATCAGAATTGCGTAAAACAATTTTAATGAAAATTCCGCGGAAAAAAATTAAAATTTCGTTTCGTTTCGAAAAATTTCGAAATAAATGAACCTTGATTTCGTATCGTTTCGAAGTCTCGAAAGTAAATCTATATTTCGTTTCGTTTCGATCCGAATTAACATAGACATTTTAAATTTCGTTTCGTTTAGTTTCGTTAGGAAAAAGTGTGTTATCGCATACCCCTAATTGAAAGTGAACCGCTATACGTGGTAGGACTTATCACCTGGATTGGGTGCCCGCGGTGGATAGGACACTTACTTTGTTGGGATTTATATCCCGGATGAGCAGAAAGCGCCCAAAGGTGGTGAAACTTTTCTCCCAAATATAATGAATTAGAACTAGAGTGTCCAGAAGGGCTTGCGATACTTATTACAGCACCCAAAACTCCGACGATTGTCAAAATATGATAAATCTGCTACGTTGTACTTTGAAAGTTTATATCTTTCGTCGTCCGCCGGGGAAGGGCAAAGCGTACAGATAACGTCCATGTTCGAGGAAAACTTGCAAGCATTCGGAGTATTTGGTAGACGCATGCTAACGACCATCTTTGAAGGCGTGCAAGCGAACAATGCGTGGCGGCGTAGAATGAACCACAAGCTCGCCTAATCCTACGGTGAACGGTTGCTAAAGCTAGAAGGATACGATAGGCAAGGCGATCCTGCAAAGATGGGCGTTTACTTCCAATCCGGCAGGCACAAGAAGATGGCAAGCGCAGCGAGCTTGGAGCTTCACAAATTATTCGGCGAGCGGGGGTTAGAACTGATAATGCAGAGATGTGTTCTCGAACCATGTATTGTGGTGTCAAATTGTCGAATTATTGTTATTTTTAAGCTAAATAAATTAATCTTTTTTTGGATTGGGTGTGTGTTACCTACATAAATAGTACATACACAACTCGGTCCCGGCAGGATCAATTCGCCCCCGCATTACGGTACGGTATTGAATCGAGTGAGCGAAGTGAACTTATGGGTGCTCTCGTTTCGGGGTGCAGCACACCAGCAAGTGATGATGGCTGCGAATTGACGTGGAATTTAAATTGATAAATTAACGGGCAATTAGACTGACCTCGATTGTCTTTGAGACTGCAGTGTCGCGACGGGACGACATCGGTTGACTTCGGATGCAGGCAGTCAGTTGTAATTTGTTATGATAGGGCATGATGCGCGTGCCAACAGCTGCAGTCCCGATGAATCGAATGAACATTCGCTTGAATTTGCATCGGGTTGAAGTGACATTCGTTGATGGAGATAGATGTCGGAAAGTATAGGTTAAAAAGGGTTAAATCGGTCTGTATGTGGTATGTTTTATCGTTTTTTCGTCCAGAGGCCGTGAATCTTTTTGATCGGTTGAAAATGGTCATAAGTCAAAAGTAAAGAAACAACAGACTGGAATGTATAAACAAAAAACGTTTCACATTTTAAAAACTCTATGATACCAACCTACGATTTACCACCAGCTTTCACATTTAATAGCGTAAGTAGAATACACTGTTCTCAAGGAAATAGACATATTAATTCCCCCTGCTGGGCAGTATTGCGTTTATGTGGCGATTTACCACCAGCTTTCACACTTAATAGCGGAAGTAGAATACATTGTTCTCAAGGAAATAGACATATTAATTCCCCCTGCTGGGCAGTATTGCGTTTATGTGGCATAAACTAAACGTATTTCAGACATGAATCATTCATTTAAAGTCCATTCCATTTGTGTATATTGCAATCAAATTGTAAAACTCTTTTTGCAGCTCAAACTCTATAGTTACCAATTGGAGATTGAATGTCAGAACCTAATACCAAAAGATAATAACAGTTAGTTATTTCATTCATAATCTTTCAAGGGTTCCACGTGCTTAGCCACTGATTTTGATTTCAAGCAAACAAAATAGCATAAGAATAGATTATGAGCCTAAAATAGAAGGCATTTTCGACTCGAAAGCCACAAAACCCCCACAAATCACCGAAACCACAAATTGAATTTCCTCTTAAATGCCTGACCACCGCACCGGTAAAAGAGTCCCTAAGTTATTTGGCATGAACCAATGTTTGCTCATGTTATTGTGTGTGTTGTTTCCTGGCTAATGGTGTGCCTCTTCCTTTGACGTCAGTGGTGGTGCAAAAACAAAAACTGTGGCAACCAACCAGCAATCGACGACGGGTACACGTCAACCCGAATGAACTCCGGGTTCCGAATGATTAATTCCCAGCCATCCCAGTCCATTGGTTGATTGGATTCGTCTTTATCCGCTCCAGAGCCATTCTTCCCAGAATCCCGCACGGGCCGGTCGCCCTTCGTATCTACGTCACCAAGAAGCGTTTGATCTTTTCTTCTGCCAATATCGGTTCGGACTCGATTCCAATGTTTCAATTGGCAGTGCGGGTGCGGTCAAGGTTCCTCCACCCCCGCACATCATCATCGCGCACGGTGTGGCGGTGCGAGGCGAAGGAAGCTTGATTGGCTGAATTTCTGACACGACATCCGGCCGAGATCTATCCTACCATGATGGGTGACCGAGTGGAATGATTCGAAATCGAACTTAAAAGAACGCAGGGAAGTTAGAATGAACAGTCGAGGTTCAAGGGGTAAAGGGTGGCGTCTTCATTGTGGATGGCTTTATTCTTTATGGGAGCGTCCACAAATCTCGACCCGGAAAGGTTGGGAAAACGAAATCATACACATTTTGTTGGTGCTTCATACTAAGGATGACTTACTTGCGGAGGCTCATGCCATAATCAGATAATCAATTTTTGTGTGTCGTAATTAATGGATTTTCCATATAGCTCAGAGGCTATACCTACAGAAAGAGCTTGTTCCGGAGAAGCGCACAAGTAAAACACGATATCCAATTTGAAGTTCGAAATATAAACTTTTTCCTCTGGAAAATTAAGAATTCTTGTCAAGTTTATTGTTTCCCGAAATCCTGCTTTGTTATTAGACTGCGTTGTGTGTTGACTTTCGTTTGTTAACAAATTCAACTACAATTCGACTGATGACGGTTTAGTTTTGAGTATAGTGGTTTGTAGGTTGGATTACAATACAGGAACTAAATAATTGTTCATTGGTTGGCAAAAGATGAACTTCAAGTTGTGCGTCGATCTGAAATTCTTCGTGGGTGGTGTTTCCTACTATTGTGCCTTTTCCCTTTCTTTCCTTTTTTCGGAGGCGCTGAGAATTAATTTAGCCGAAGATCAGTATTGTCACTAACGGCATCCCTAACCACGATGCTTTTGCAGTATTGAATTGCAGTACAGTCTCTTCAAATTGTTACATAAGCTTTCCTAGTAGAATGAGTGTTTAATTACAATCAATATTGATTCATTTCAGTCCAATAAAACAAATTACTATTAGTTATTAAAGTATTCAATAAATTTCTTCCTAAATGTTACACAAGATCTTTCTAGAGTTAAATCATTTGGTTTTAAATTCCACATAATCACGCCTCTCACGAAAAACGATTTCCCATACCTTGTAGTATTGAAACGCGAGATTCTGTACTTCCTGCACCACTTCTAAAAGCTTCCAATTTGTTGAATAGATACCCAGGTTGCATTGTAATGGCAAGTTTAAATAGGAACAGACAACATCTCATTTGACCAAATTTGTCAAAAGAGCAACCAATAAGTCGATGTTGTAGGTGCGAAACTCTGGAAAATCTATTTAAATGATAGACATATCGCACACAAGAGTTAAGTACAACGCGCAATCTAGATAAGGCGAATGATGAAACATCAAACAAAAGTTAGTACGAGGCACCCTGAGGTCTCGATCCCTGGAAATAAGTCCCTTTGGACGCTTCCCGGGGACACCAATCCGGGTTATAAGCCCAACAGGTCCAGCGCCCTAGGCTCCTCGGGCACTCCAACCCAAGTGATAAGTCCTACCACTGCCAGCATGTAACCAAATCCAATCCAGCTTCTTAGAGATCATCCAGGCTCGACCACCCAAGGCACTCTTGACTACAACAGTACCCTTCCGGATACCTCCGAGGATATCCACTTTGACTTCCAAATAGCTCTCTTCTCTTCTGATCAGCTCAACACATCCTTTGTGTCATCATCGCCCCTACCTGCGTCGGGTACGGATCTAGGAAACACTTTTGCCACTTTTCTGACTCCTATGCTTCCACTAGAGGTCAAACTTTATCTTTAGTGGAATATTAACGGCTTTTGGAACAACCTGTCTGTTGGAGCCACCCTACAGTAAGACTATGAAGTTCTCCCAATCTATAATACTCTCCTGATACGAAGTAAGTGTTATCACTATTTATCCTATTTCCTCGCAAAATCAATATGGTAGGTAGATCTTCCTTTCGTTAGCCTTCTGCTAATGAGAGAAAACCGATCATGATCAACGATCGGATAATTGTTTCGCTTTGAACTGAATTTCTATATAATATTATATGCAAACCAGTTGATACCAGTTAGCAATAAACATTCGCAAGGTTCACATCTGGTCTCGATTTTGCCAATAAATTCGTAGTCCGTATCAAGTACGCGTTTTCGTGTCATTCGTAGTAAGTGAAAGAATCAAACCTAATCAAACTTTCGGTCTTCCCAACTCCGCCGCGGAAACATTTGGTCCTTCGAGCCGGATCAACCGTTTAGTGAACTTAGAAACGGTTATCGTATTTCGTAAACATTTCGATTCGCGGTTCGGTGTGTTCGTAAAGTGAGCATTCGTCGTATGACTCCAAAATACTAACTGTAACTGCAAGTGCAAGTGTTGCGCACACGTGGCGTGTCAGTGATCGTATTCGTAAACTGCAATCGTAAAAATATTCTGCCAAGAGCAAACAGTGCGCGAAAGATCGATTAGAATATTAATTCGATCTCGTTAGTGATAAACCTGTTGCTGCTACTGTGGTGCGGAAGGCACATGTACGATAGCGCCGTCCTCATCGTGAGAGATAGGCACGCTGGATTGGCTTGGGTCTGTTTTGCACTGGCGATAGGTACAATAGGGCGCCGGACAAAGAGGCCAGCAGAAATCTGTCGTGAGTAAATGCTTCTTGTACCCGATGATCGATTTGCATTGTTTCCATTGTGAAGTTATTATCACAGCTTTGATTGCTTTCATCCCGATCGAATCTTGCTTCCAATTTTATCGTTGGTTGGTCTGTTCATAGGTGAGGAGTTGAGTCGAGCATTGATTGATTGCTTATTGGCTGTGGGTGTGGAAGATGTCGCCTAGTTTGAGGACACTTTCCCGCCAAGAGCGATTTTACTTGGATACCATGTCCAACGTGAAGCGTTTTGTAGAGGAGTATGATACTGTGCGCGATGTAGGACAGCTTGAGGGGTGGAAGCAACGAGCGGAAGTTTTGTATGCCGATTTTCAGGCAAATCGCTTACAGATTGAACTGTACGGCGACGGTTCTGACAAAGTAGATGAGGACGATGAGAAAACAACAGTTGCCGAAGAAACTAATCGTCTTATTAGACAGGGGTTTGAAAACGATTTTGTACGGGTGCATAGTTTTCTCACTAGTGAATTTCGTAAATATACTACGCCACAATCAATAGTAACTACTAACTCTAGTGACGTAGGAACTATGCATAATCACCCTTATTCCCGTATTAAACTCCCAGAAGTCAAACTTCCTATATTTTCTGGGTGCGTTTCTGAGTGGATAACGTTTCGTGACACGTTTAAGTCTCTGATTGACTCCAATCCTCAACTTTCTCCTATCGACAAGTTGTCGTATCTAGTTGGTTCCCTCTCTAAAGATGCTAGGAAGGTGATCGAATCAGTCGAGCATTCGGCTGCAAATTATCCAGTCGCCTGGAACCTGTTGGAAAAGCGATTCGACAATAAAAAGATAGTCGTCAGAACGTTTATCGATGCTCTATTTTCGATTGAGCCCCTTAAAAGGGAATGTTATGAGACACTCATGCATCTTGTGGATGATTTTGAACGGAACCTGTGTATGATCGACAAGATGGGTATTCCCACGAAAGACTGGAGCGTGTTGCTGGCGCATATGGTTTGTAGTCGACTCGATTCGTCCACACTGAAGCAGTGGGAAACGTACCACAAATCAACGGAGGTTCCCAAATACGAAGACGTCATCAAGTTTCTTCGTACCCATCTTACTGTACTCCAATCGCTGGCTCCGTCGAAACCGCGCTCCTCAGATACACCCAAACCGGAATCGTACCGGCCACAGAGGTCAAAAATAAATACAGTCCACACAGTTACTACTACTAGTCCCTCGCCAGGTGCTTGCCCGTTCTGCTCAACGTCTCCTCATTCTCCATTCAAATGTGATGCATTCCAGAAACTTTCGGTCATCCAACGCTTCGAGCAAGTGAAAAAGAAAGGTTTGTGTATCAACTGCTTCTCCTCCTCCCACCTAGTCAGAAATTGCTCATCCGGTGTGTGCAGAGTATGTGGCCAGAAACATCATACAATGCTACATCAGTCGCAAGACCGTTCATCCACTCTATCGAAGCCAACCACTTCTGCTACCGTTCCGCTACCTTCGACATCGAATTCGTCAATGCAACCAACACATTCTCCTCAATCATCGACAGCAGAATCCCAATCGCCATCAGCCAATGCCACAAGCCTCATTTCCACCACTCTCGTCGGAAGCTTTCAAACTGTTCCAGTTACTGTGCTGCTACAAACCGCCATCGTCAAAATCTTCGATTCATGCGGACACACGCATTGTGCCCGAGCATTACTCGATCCCGCTTCACAGCTAAGCTTGGTTACGGAAAATCTCGTCCAGAACCTTCAGTTACGCCGCTATTCTGATCGCCAAGAGATCGGTGGCGTAGGTAACTCCCTCGTCGTTTCGTACCACTCTGTTCCAGTTCGAATGGGTTCGCGTTGCTCGGATTTCGTCACTGATGTACAATGTCACGTCTTGAAGAAAATCACACGTGAATTGCCAGCCAGGTGCATCGACACGTCAGCGTGGAATATCCCATCGAATCTCGCTTTAGCTGACCCTCAGTTCCACAAGCCTGGACCCATCGATCTCCTTATCGGTATGGAAATGTATTATGATCTGCTTCTCGAAGGATTCTTAAAACTCGGACCAGAAAAACCTGTCCTGCAGAACACCGTGCTTGGATGGGTGGCCTCCGGTAAGGTAGGTTCCAACCGAACAACGGAGCACACTCCAAAGCTTGCTCATGTAACCAGTGCTGAATCTCTCGACGTTCAGCTTGCTCGCTTTTGGGAAATTGAATCTTGCTGGAATAACAGTACTCTTTCGTTAGAGGAAACCGCATGCGAGGAGCATTTCTCCACTAATGTCTCTCGTGATGAATCAGGTCGCTTCGTAGTCACTCTTCCCAAACGTTCGTCAATGTTAAACTTATTGGGAAGTTCGAAGGAGATTGCTACACGAAGATTTCTCGCCCTCGAACGTCGCCTGCAGGCCAACCCCAAACTGATGGAAGCATACTCGGCCTTCATCGACGAATATCACCAATTAAAGCATATGCGAGAAGTTGCCGATGAAGGAACCTCTTCTAGTTGTATTTACTACTATCTCCCACACCACGGCGTGGAGAAGGCAGATAGTACAACCACGAAGCTTCGAGTTGTGTTCGACGCTTCGTGTTCTACTGATAGTGGAATTTCGCTGAATCAAGTACTGATGGTAGGCCCAGTCATTCAAGATGACCTGTTAGCAATCATTCTGCGGTTTCGGATGCATCGCTTCGTTATAATTGCTGACATCGAGTTTCGGCAAATTCGAGTCCACTCTGCTGACTATCCACTACAGCGGATTCTTTGGCGCAGCTCGCCAGACCAGCCTCTTCGTACCTTTGAGTTGACAACGGTGACGTACGGCACGGCATGTGCCCCATATTTGGCAACCAAGTGCCTCCAGCAGTTGTCCAAGGATGGGTCGGAAGATTTTCCCCACGCTGCGTTCACCTTAGCAAAGGATTTTTACATGGACGACATGTTGACCGGTGTCGACGATGTAGACGAAGGTGCAGAACTCTGCCAATGAGCTTGCGTAAATGGACATCGAATTCTCCAGCTATTACCGCCCACATACCAGCAGAACTCCGCGATGAACGAACTACATTTTCGCTGGACTCGACTGCCGCTCCAATCAAGACATTGGGGCTCCAATGGCAACCGGTAGACGACGTGTTTCGGTACTCTGTTCCCAAATGGTCCCATGGAGGGCCAATTTCTCGTCGAATCGTTCTATCGGATACGGCACGACTCTACGATCCCCTTGGACTTATCGGGCCGGTTGTGGTGATCGCTAAACTCTTCGTTCAAGCTCTCTGGCGAACTATCAAGAACTGGGACGATCCATTAGACGAAGCCGCACAACAACATTGGTTGGAGTTCCGTAGCAGCTTAGATGGACTATCGGCGATCAGCATTCCTAGATGGGCTATGCCTGCTTCAGTTCTTGTTTCCACTGAAGTGCACGGTTTCTGCGATGCCTCGGAGAAGGCATATGGAGCCTGCATATATATACGTACAGTTTCGACAGACGGAGCGATCGTGGTTCGATTGCTGGCTGCTAAATCTAAGGTGGCCCCTCTCGGTGATTCTAAAAGGCAGAAGCGCATCTGTTTACCACGTCTTGAGCTTTCATCAGCCCTTCTCCTTAGCCTTTTGTACAACAAGGTCCAAACAAGTACGGCATTGAAGGTCAAGGCCATTTTTTGGACAGATTCGATGATCACCCTCCACTGGCTTCGTTCGACACCATCGAGGTGGAAAACTTTCATCGCAAATCGAGTCTCCGAGGTGCAACATCTCACCGCCGACTGTGTTTGGGCGCATGTCCCGGGTGTCGAAAACCCTGCGGATATCATTTCTCGCGGCATGAATCCAGCACAGCTTCAAGAAAGCACATCTTGGTGGAATGGCCCACCATGGCTAAGTCAGCCGTCGCGGTTTTGGCCGCCTCTAACTCCGCAAACTGCATTCGACTTGCCGCTGGATCTCCTTGAAGAGAGAACAATATCACTTCCGGTACAGGTGCACAAACCAAACGAAATCTTCTCGATTCGATCGTCATTTCCCGAACTCGTTCGTATCGTTGCTCTGCTTCATCGCTTCAGTTACAACAGCAGGCCAAACAACCGCACAAATCGACGGTCAGGTTTTCTACAAACATTGGAGCTCATTGAAGCTTCCAACAACCTAGTTCGACTAGCACAAAACGAAGTTTTCGCTAAAGATATCGCTGCGGTAGCTACGCACGGTCAAGTTGAACCGAACTCGAAACTACGGAACCTCACCCCGATTCTCGTTGATGGGATTCTACGACTTCAAGGCCGCCTGAGACATGCGGCTATCTCCAACGACAGAAAACATCCGATTATTCTGCCAGCTCGACACCCTCTAACGATTTCGATTGTTTCATATTATCATCAGAAGAACCTGCACGCTGGACCTCAACTTCTTGCGGCATGTGTCCGGGAAAGATTTTGGCCTCTTCGTCTAAGGGGTCCGGCACGAAGTGTTGTGCACTCTTGCGTACGCTGCTTTCGCTGCCGTCCTCGTAATCTCGAGCAGATGATGGGAGACTTACCCCGTCGTTGCCATTTCCGAACACAGGGATAGATCTCTGTGGACCCTTCCAGTACCGCAAGGCCAAGAAGGCACCTACAATAAAGTGTTTCGTGGCAATTTTCGTCTGCCTTGTAACCAAGGCAGTACATATGGAGCTGGTCTATGACCTCTCCACTTCGGCGTTCAAAGCAGCGCTACATCGGTTTATTGCTCGAAGAGGAAAGCCAAGTCTCATTGAGTGTGACAACGCTACAAACTTCCGAGGAGCCGCGAAGGAATTGAAGGAATTGGGCAAACAGTTTCGTTCGCAACAATACCAGGATGGAATAGTCCACCAGTGTGCGGACGAAGGAATAAACTTTAAGTTCATACCGCCTCGCAGCCCTAACTTTGGCGGCTTATGGGAGGCGGCAGTTAAGTCCTTCAAGAATCACTTCCGTCGAACTGTCGGAAACTTGGTCCTCTATCAGGACGAATTTGTCACTCTGCTAACTCGAATCGAAGCCTGCTTAAACTCGCGGCCACTGACGCCGCTCTCTTCCGACCCGAACGATCTCGAAGTGCTTACTCCGGGTCACTTTCTCGTTCATCGTCCGCTTACTTGCTTCCCTGAACCCGACCTCTCGGATGTCCCTCGAAATCGACTGGATCGCTACCAGCAGAACCAAGAGCTTCTCCGGCGAATCTGGAAACGCTGGGCAGCAGATTACCTGTCTGGCCTCCATCCACGCACTAAGTGGACACGCATTCGGGACAACATCGATATCGGCACAATGGTACTTGTTAAAGAAGATGGTCTTCCGCCTCTAAGGTGGAAGTACGGAAGGATAATAAACATAATTCGCGGAGACGATGGCCACATCCGAGTCGTGGACGTCCGAACAGCAAGCGGGGAATATCGGCGCGCAATCAATAAGATTTGCGTACTACCAGTGAGCCAACCATCAACCGAGCAGGCCGACGCGGCTGGCCACAACTTAGATGATTCTTCCATCGCAGTACTCTAAGTGCTGCGCAACGGTCGGAGGCCCTAGGGCCTCCGAGCCCTGTAAGTATATGTATTTAATGAATTTTCAAAAAATAATGGAATGTTTGTACTCCGGCATGTGCGGCGCTTCGACGGCTGCTATGATGGGTTACCATTGAGTATGCCCAACCTGATGACTTCGAGGTGAACTTCTACACAACCTGATCGACGTTTGAGTGAGCCGCAACGAAAACTTCGACGACGTAATTTCCTGCAGTGAAGGATGTCATCGCCATGACGGACTGTCTTGAGCGACCCGGTGCACCGGCGGTTTCGTGAAGCAGAGGAGCTGTAGTAGGCCATCGAGTCTCCCGAACGACGACGACAACATCCGAAAGCTATCGACGAACTCCAAACCTAAAATCCCTCTACATCATCGATTGCATCTGGCAGTTGAAAGGGTCGACCTTTCAACAGGGGCCGGCATATGTTGGAGCCACCCTACAGTAAGACTATGAAGTTCTCCCAATCTATAATACTCTCCTGATACGAAGTAAGTGTTATCACTATTTATCCTATTTCCTCGCAAAATCAATATTGTAGGTAGATCTTCCTTTTCGTTAGCCTTCTGCTAATGAGAGAAAACCGATCATGATCAACGATCGGATAATTGTTTCGCTTTGAACTGAATTTCTATATAATATTACATGCAAACCAGTTGATACCAGTTAGCAATAAACATTCGCAAGGTTCACATCTCGTCTCGATTTTGCCAATAAATTCGTAGTCCGTATCAAGTACGCGTTTTCGTGTCATTCGTAGTAAGTGAAAGAATCAAACCTAATCAAACTTTCGGTCTTCCCAACTCCGCCGCGGAAACACTGCCCAACCTGGAACTGTTGACAAACGATAGTTCGCCCTGGATTACAGCCCTCCAGGAGGTCTACCGTATCTCACCAGCCTCCATAGATCGCTCCCTTGGAGGCAAATACGAATGGATTTGCAAGGTAGGTACAAATATCCGGCATTCCGTGGCTATAGTGATCGTCCGGGAGGGTTTCTTGGGAGATATGAATGCCCACCACCCGACCTGGGGAGGTACAAGGTCGGACTCCCCCTGGTGTTGCCCTACTCGAAGCTTTCGAGGAGGCAGATCTAGTTCCCCTAAACGAAGGTTTACCCACATTTTTAATGGCCATTCGGCCACCACTATCGACGTGACCACCATCAGCCCAAGGGGGGCCCTTTCCATGTTAAATTGGGAGGTTGCTTCCGACCAATATGGGAGCAACCATTTTCTAATTCTGGTCACTGCCAACGCCTTTCCTTCTACCACTTCTAAGAGGCCGCGATGGCTTTATGATGCCGCCGACTGGCAGCTTTTGATAGCAGCATTCGACACGCGTTGGAGCACACCACCCCGCTTGCGCTTCCCGACTTATCCAAGGTCGATCTCGATGCCGCTGCTCTATTCATCCCTCAGACCAGTTCTCGGACAGGGCGCAAAGCGCTTCATTGGTGGTCGGACAAAACGCGTCGAGCTGTTAAAACCAGAAAGAAACCCCTCCAAGCGCTCAGAGGAGGTTTCTCCCTGGGCATCCGAGAAAGGTATGTGGATTGGAAAACAACAAACAAAAACAACGGTCATCCAAGACGCCAAAAAGAAGCAATGGGAAGACTTCCTTGGCTCCATCAATTCGGCCCAATTCATCGCCGAACGATTCGCAAGATCGTACTATTTCCGATCCGCCGGATTTGGCCAATTCACTCGGGCAGTACTTTGCATCACTCGCATCAGTAAGTGGCTACCCAGCCGATTTTCAAAAGCTCATAGCCACCAGGGCTCTGACGCTGCAGAACTTTCGAGTCCCGCCGGACTTGCTAAGTTCCCATATAAACCATCCTTTTTCGTTCGCCGAATTTTCCTTTGTTATTGCCAGTAGCAAAAGGAATTTTTGCGGTCCGGATAGAATCGGGTATTCGATGCTGAAAAATCTTCCCCAAAATAGTATTTCGACCGCTAAAGTAGTTCATATTCCTCGATTTGGTAAATCAAGTCTGAACCAATCAAACATTTCCCGACGAGTGACGCTCCAGCCACGTTATTCCGATACCTAAAAACAGTATCTTCTCCCGCGACGCCGCTGATTACCGGCCTATCTCGTCGAGAGGTTGGTCAACCTGCTGCGTGAAAAGCTTGAGTCTGACGGACGACTTGGTTTTCGCCAACACGCCTTTCGCCCTGGGTATGGGGCAAGTTCATACTTTGCCGGATTAGGAGACGTTCTCCAAAGCGCCTTTGACCAAGGGAAACCCGTCGATCTAGTTTCCCTGGATATTTCGAAGGCTTTTAATCGCACTTGGACGCCACTAGTGCTCAAGCAGTTGGTGGACTGGGGATTCATTGGTAACATTCTAGCTTTTGTGCGCAACTTCCTAACCCGCCGGTCCTTCTGGTTTTTTATCGGTAATTCCATCTCCAGAACCTTCCCAGAGGAGACTGGGGTCCCACAGGGGTCTGTCATCGCAGTAACCCTGTTCCTGGTTGCCATAAATAGGGCCTTCAATGGCCTCCCCAAGAACATCTACATCTTCGTCTACGCGGACGACATCCTGCTTGTGGTAGTCGGAGACACTCCGGTGCGAATGCATATCCAATCCCAAGCAGAGATTTCAGATTTCAGAGATTTCCAAGCGGTCAAAGTCGGCTGCAAATCAAGGATCAACCTTGTTAAAACTTTATCAAGTCCGCACGACGAACGACAGGGCCACTCGGTATCGTATTGGCCAAGCGCTGATTGATAGCAGACTGCTGTACGGACTGGAACTGACTTGTGTAGCACGTTGTGAGCTTGTCAACATACTCTTCCCAGTCTTCAACCAATTCATCACGCATAGCTTCCGGACTTCTTCCTTCCACACCCGCTGCGCCAAAGCAGGTGTCCTCCCGCACAATGCAGCGTATTCTCGGCGGAAACCGCAGTTTGGCTGATTGCCGCTACTACCTCCTCCTATAAATCAATCCTAGTTCTGACTGATTCCGCTAGTGCCATTGCTGCGCTGCAAAGTGACCACCCGAAATATCCATGGATCTAAGCCATCTTCGCTGGTGAACAACAATCGGCAACTTTCACCGGGATTCCCAGGCCCTGTGGGGTGTCACTGCTGACACTCTGGTTGGCATTTCACAACATCGGTTCCCTTGGCGCAATTGCGTAAGGTCAAGAGATCCACGACACCCTGGAACGACATGCCCAGTCTCAAAGACCAGCAAGTAATCTCCCGCCTACCCTATTACTCTGGGATATGGATACTCTGAAGTAGTGCGTGACGCTGTAAATCCGGTTATTTTGCCAGGCTAGGTACAACACCGAAGCTGGCAATATAACGTCCCTAGCCACGAACCCCAAGATGTCAGGTGACCTGCCGAGGGGATGAACCAATTAGCTAGACAGTTAACGGAGCCTGTAATGCTGGGTAGACACCTTTTCGTGGTGCATTTCGGAGTAAGATCTACCACACTGTGCTCTAGTTTTTATTATTCTTATTAATACTTATGAGTGATGGTCGGACGAGTATGGAATGACTATAATTTGCTTTTAGATGACCCATCTTTTGCTCAGGCGTCTCACTACCCACTTCGTACTACTCACTTTTCACAATGAGAAGTAAGAAATGAGGAGTGAGAAGTAAGACGACTCACTTCTCACTTCGCTCCTTTCTTTTTACAGTGAGAAGAGAAAAATGAAGAGTGAGAATTGAGAAGTTTCATTTCTCACTCCTAATTTATGACTTCTCGCTGTAAAAAGTGATAAGCGCAAAGTGAGTAGTGAAACGTCTCACTACTGACTTCGTGCTCCTTTATTGAAAGTGAGAAGTGAGACATCTCACTTCTCACTCTTCATTTATCACATCTTGCTGTAAAAAGTGAGAAGTTCGAAGTAAAGAGTGAGACGTCTCACTAATCACTTCGCGCTCCTGATTTTTTTTACAGTGAGAAGTGAGAAATGAGGAATGAGAATTGAGACGTTTCTCTTCTTACTCCTAATTTCTCACTTTCCAAATGACCTATTCGCCCAAATGTGTTATTCGGCCAAATGTCCCATTCGGTGAAATGACCCTTTCGGCCTAATGACATTTTCGGCCAAATGGCCATTTCGGTCGAACGACCCTTTCGTCCAAATAACCCTTCCGGTCAAATGGCCCTTTCGGCCAAACGACCTTTTCGACCAAATGAGCCTTTTGGCCAAATGACCCTTTCGGAAAAATGAGCATTTCGATCAAATGAACCTTTCGGCATAATTACCCTTTCGACCAAACGACCCTTTCGGTAAAATGACTTTTTCGGCCAAACGACGCTTTCGGTAAAATGACCAATTCGGCCAAATGACTTTTGGCCTAATGGTCTGTTCGGCCTAATGGTATATTCTTCCCCTATCTGTCCTCATCTGCTTCCCCAAATAGGGAGGACTGTACCACCAGATCTAGATCCAGCTTGACTTTCCCCGGGCACCCCAACCCGGAAATAAGTCTCACCCATGGAGGTGTGCGAGCCTTTCTGGTCTACCCAGAGCTCTAAGTCCACACACCAGTCCCCATGGCTGCGTTTCCTCATCTTGATACCAACCGACCAAGTCCTGTATAGCAGGAATACGAAAGCTGTTGCTCTCAGAGTAAGCCACGCTTCTTCAAAGTTTTTTGTATTATTTTAAATACGATCTGAGTTTTGTCATCGTTTAACTGACGTTCTGATCAGTTTATTGCGGAAATCCTCAGCTCAGAATTTTTTTGCGAGAGTCTTTTGCTCTAAAAAGTTTTCCCTTCTTCGGTAAGTTTTATGTTGTTATGCGCTAAGGTTGGGTTTCCTATCAGGCTGCAGCGATTGAACTCCGGAGATCAGCGCGACTCAACAATTGGATTCTTGGACATCCGTAGAGCCACAGTTAGTTGGGCACTTGACCATTTTTTATCGATGAGACTCCTACTGCGGAGGACCGTGATTGTTGTCCGTTTTTGTCGACCAGAATAATTTTATGAACCAACCAAATTTTTAACGTTTTTTAAAGTGTGTAGTTATAATTTTCATTGTTAATAATTATGTATTGTTCTTTCTGCTTGTGGAAGGTCCCTAGGTTGAACCTGAGGGTCGCTGCTTTCAGCGCCCACCCTTGCCAGTTGTTCCCTTAGAGCATGACAAGTGAGGAACTGAAGTAATTTAAAAATTCACAGAAATAAAAAAAAAAATAAATAAAAATAAATCTATCATAAAAAGTAAGTTGGAATTATATTTGAACTAAAATAATTAACTTAATGCAATCTATTCTTAAACTATAGTTGAAATTATCCGGAAATATCTTTCTTGAAGGTAGAAAGCTAGTAATATATTTTTTTCTGCAAAAGAATTTTGCGATGTTTCCACTGGAGAATTTTCTTCATATCGTTATTAAGGGTTCCCGAAGGAAATTCTTCCAATATTCCGCGGCAAAAACTATGAAATTTGACATGACACAAAGTGCATGAAATCCCCTGATCACAATAAAAAAAATCAAATCTCTGCCTACCCTAAAAAGGAATTTGAACATTTTTCAAGGAAGTCTAGTCTTCCATTTGCATTGAAAAAAAACAACCATTCACCCACCCACATCAGGAAGATAAGTGATCGAAACGATAACCTACCTCAAGAAACTCACCACGGCGCCGTGCAGCACGTGAACGTGATAGCACAGGGAGGTCCCGAGCTGCGCGCAAATCAAGCCATTCATTATGCAAAACAGATTAAATTTATGCCGGTGCCGAAATGAATGTTTAAATTTTATAGTGATTGGAGAGAATCGGGGAAGTGTGTTGGATGCCAGTGGGGGCGGCCTTTCCCGAACGGGTTTATTTTAGTGTGCTCAGTTTAGCGTTTTTTATCTCGTAGGACTGCCAACATGGCGTGTTCGCTCGTGACTGGCATGCTCACGGGCGAAGCGCGAGGGGAACTCACCTTTCAACGGCACTGTGGCTCAACGGAACGTTTTATATGCGTTAATCTGAACTCCATTATAAGAATTATTTCGAAATGATGATATTGTTTTTGGCCGTTAACAGCATGTGACTGCATTCGCTCAATTGAAGTTTATATATATCATTCCATTTTTTTCCACTTGAGTAACGGTGCATTGCTCAAAATCTGATTAGCGATTATGGAGGCCTCCTCTTCATCAGTGCTGCCGCCAAAAAAAAGTTAAAACATGAAAATTTAACAGGGCATCTTTTAACACTTAAACCCGAAAAAAATCCCATTGCTGTGTTAAAATCTCATGAACCTGCCTTTTTCACTTGATGACAGCTAGTCGTCTTTCTCCCAGCGTCCGAAAGCGAATTAAAATGGGAACCTCCAGTGTGAGTGGGTGACGACGGATGGAATCTATGCGCCCATCTACCAGGGAGGTTTGTTATAGATACAATGTTTACCGCCCGACCGAGCACCATCGTCGGGATGTGCTGTGAGTATGCGTGCACTTTTTTGTGGGGTGGTGCTGTTTCGACGATGATTAGAGGACGAATCCATTTCAGTGGAGAATACCTGAGCTGTGAGCACTCCGCCAAACACGCGCGTCGGCCGAATGGTAGCAGCGGCGAAACGAATCTACGTTTCCGAGATACAAACTTCGAGATAGGTCCCGGGTGGTGCGCGGGGACAGGCCTCCATGTGTGTGTATACACAATCGAATTAGGCTGAATTTAGATAATCAAATATCGTGTTAAATTTTCATTCGGATATGCTAACGAGGTGTTGCCGTGCGGAAAAAAGCCTTTGTTGCCTAAATTGATGAAAGAAGACTCGTTTCTTCGGCGTTTTCAACGTACGATTTCGGTCGGTACGTGACTTAGAAACGTGTGAATGTGGGACTTCTTGGAGAACAGTTTGGAATCTATGGTTATGAATTCACCCTTTAAATGATATTTTGCATTATGTATTCTCCGTGCAAATTGAAGTCCATGGAATTGAATCCCTATTAAAAGCGGTCTTATCCGTGGTAAGTTGCTTGTAAATAGCGAAGACCATGCACGTCGCTCGCTATGAACCATAGCCTATGGTAACTACTTTCGTAAAACATATGTAAATTACGTGTGTTGAATATTGATATCTCAAATCTGTAGCCTACAGCTTTAATACGATGTCCGATTCCATTCCGACAAGTAGCACTCAAACCGAAAGCAGAATCCCGATGACCTTATTTCTACAGCGAGCCTGAACCCAGTACTGCTCCAGTAATATTATACGGTCTATTGTTAGAACCCGACCAACGACGACGACGACGACGGACGACGAAGACGACGATAGTAATGGAAGCAACTTTCCTAGAGGGAAACCTATCCTGCCTGTTTCGTATTATTATTTTATGGTAGGGTGGTACAAGAACGAGGCCAGTCGCCAGCAGCCTAGTGCCTGCCTGTGCGCTTCCCAGTTTCCGCTCGACTGCTTTACATATATGATAATATATGAATGTCCGGCCCCGTAGGCACTGCTTGCTGTAGCACGTATCTACACTCGTTGACCCTAAACCAACCTGCTGCTCTTGGTGAGCAGAACCTTCAGGATCGGCGCCGATTTACTTTTTTATTATTATGGATATTGAACTCATCCCGGCGATGTTGTCCTTATTGGCTGCTATGTCTGTCTCCCAAGATCACTGGTTCTGCTTTCAGTCGAATAAAATAAATTTTATTCTCGTTTTTTAAGTTAAAGAACAAGCATTTTTGAAGATGAACGAAATATTTCTATGCCATTTTTCAGTTTTCGTTTGTTTTATGACTATTTTGATGTATGTTCCTTTACATTTTTAAAGACATGATTTTTGGCCACTGGAATCAGTCTGGACCAGGCAATATGGGTATCAAATTTCATAAAATTTAAAGTACTGCACGATTTTGACATTTTTGTTTCTTATTCCAAATCAACTTTCAACTTTATAGCCGGTTCTGGAAGTCCCTGGCGGACCCGGAATAGCGGCCAAAAATGGAATCAATTCGGACCAGGTAACATGGTTATAAAACTTCATGAGTTTCAAAGGACTGCGAAAACATGATTTTTTTCAATTCAACTGGCCACAATGTAGTCGGTTCCGGGTCTGGAGGACCTTGGATGGCAATTCAAAACGGAATCAGTTCCGACCAGGCAATATTAATATCAAACTTCGTGAATTTCAAACGTCTTCGCGAATATGACATAGGGAGAATGACGGCTTTGGCAGGTTTTGTTCTATTATTGGCAGGGGGGGGTTTTTATGACTGACTAGACTCAAATTTGGCCTAAACATTCTTTGCATATCAAAGAATATTGTGGCCAAATTTCATAAAATTTGGTCGACAAAAACCCCCTGCCAATAAAAGAACAAAACCTGCCAAAGCCGTCTTTCCCCCTATTTGTTTTTTTTTAAATTTGGCCAACTTTCTTGTAACCGTTTCGGAAGTCCCTGGGAGACCCCAGAAAGCACTTGTCTAGCGTACTGGGGTCGTGGTATAAAACCCCACCGAAGGAAGTGATTACCTTGCAATACATTTATCAAACTAAATCTCTCACATGTTTTGCAATTGCACAAATCGAGTTTCAGGCATAGTGATAAGTAACTGCTCGGAATATGGGCAATTACTTTAATTTTACTGTACCTGAGTGGCGATCTCTTTCCTCACTTATGTGGTCGGGCTGGGACCTGGCGACCAACTGGCACAATCCCACAACCTCACTTCATCGAGCGTAGTTGCTGATGAATCATGTGTGTAGATGCTAGGTAATACTAAATAGGGAGCGGGACCATTTGGAAAGCACCCCCTATTCCGGTCCGCAGCGTTAATAACTCGACCGCGTTCCAACCAAATGGCTTGATTGTTTGTGATATCGACAGAAACTAACCACGTACTAAAAAACAAGTAATTCGGTTGTAATACGCTCGAGTAATGAACGTTGCTGACAAGAATAGAGGGTGCTGCCCAAATGGTTCTCTACCCTACCAGGGTTTGCAAAAACCGCTCTCAATAGAAAACGAACAACAATAAAAGCAATTAATTGCATATTATTCGGCAACTCAGCCGTACGAAAACCATTTTTTTGTTAAATATCTTGGCTGTGCATATGCACAGCATATGTTTCGAAATGGACAAATTGATATGAAATTTGCGAAAAAGAATCCACGTGTCTTGGAGGGACTCGAACCCTCAACCTCCTACTCTCTAGATAGGCGTGATAACCCCTACACAACAAGACCACTTAAAGGTCACGTTTGCGGAAAAGCCATCAGAATCCGAGTACCAACCTCCACCGCGGTTAGCTCTCTTTTTTGCAAATTGAATATCTTTCGGATGCTTGATTTGTCCAATCTCCACATGTGCTTTACTACTGTATACCCACAGCCAAGCGAGTGCACATTGTTTATTAAACGAGAGGATCGCACTCCATGCCCCCCAGTAACTGTCTGGGCGGGACGGTATAGAATGCGAATTCAATCGCACTCTGCTGTGCCAAAGGCATGCTTGGCTAAAGCATTTGATGAGTTTGATTGCCTTAACGTAAGCGGTCGCGACAATAAAAGAATGGAAAAAAACTGTTCCGAATCATAACAAGCCATGATAACAAATTTAACAAACTTGTATAGGTACAAGTGCAAAAAAAAACAGAATCGGATAGGCAGCCCCCACAGAAAAGTGATGATTTTCGCTTTGTTTTCGCTCATTTTGTGTTGGGAACCGCACAGCTGTGTAGAACAAGTTGAAATGCATCATCAGAACCAGTGCTCCCCGCGTTTGGAGCTTTCTAAAAGAAATTTATCATGGGGTAGGGGGAGATCCCCCAACGCTGGACACCTCCCAATACCGGAGACTCCTAAAAACAACACTTGCAGATCCCTCCATCATCTCATGTAGTACAAAAGAAAGCTATTGAAAAGTCTTTTACCTCCATGAAATATCAGATCCTCCTGTTGTAAACCTTGCACAGAGTTTGAAATTGAACAAAAATGTAAAAAAAAATCATGTTTCGCTTTATTTTAGAAGTTTTGAATCAACAATATTAAAATCAATCGAATGCATTCTGATTTTGGTGATATGGTCAATATTAGTCATATATCAAATCTCGGGTACTTATTCAAAAGGACGTATGTGATTTTGTAAACAAAGATTCAGACGTCGATTTGTACGATCTGATTGCCCTCCCACGCAAACCATCATCATAGACAGATAGGGGGAGGCTTCGGCTACCTGTTAGTGCTGTTGGTTTGCCCAATGCCGTCAGATCGGACAAATCGACGTTTGAATCTTTGTTTACAAAATCACATACGTCCTTTTGGAAGGAACCCGAGAAATATCGATCATGGTTTGTTAGATATGTAATGTATCTATGGTGCAAAATCAATTTCTATACCCGGTAGCTGGTCCGGAGAGTGAGTTTTTTCATGTGATCAAATAGCCATTCTTTGCACCTGTTTTATTAAACTTACTTCAATTCAATTGTTTTTTCTTGCTGGTATCAGAAAGCTACAGAAATAGGCAGAAACAAAAATTGAAGATGTCATTGAAAATGGAGAGAATTTTGCGTAGAGTGTAAGAAATTGAGCTGGAGAATTAATAATATTACTATTCAAAATTATCTCTTTAGGGGCCATCCAGAAACCACGTGGTCATATTTTTTAAGATTTTCAACCCCCCTCCCCCCATGTGGTCTATCGTGGTCATTTGGCAGACCCCCCCCCCTCCCCCCCCCTTTGACCACGTGGTTTTTTCAAGTACAAAAAATTAAAAAAAAACTCAATTAACTAAAACATATGGTTAATCCGATCAATTTTGAAGATGGACAATTTCAACTGATTAAAAATCAAACTAAACCCAGCATGTAAATTATAAATTTTCATAAATTCGAAAATGTTGATGATGTTATCATGTTGTAATGTGTATCAGGTATTAGGATATCTAGAACTCGCATACCTTCGATGCATCAGGAGGATACAAATAAATGCGGACTCGCGAATATGTTACAAAAATTTCGAGAAAAATTGTAATGATTTAGAAATTTTCCAAAATATCCCTATATTTTTTAATTTCTTTATTGGAGACGTAATTGCAATTCTGCTATTTGCCTTTACAAGTCCTAATTTATTATTGTTTTGTGGAAAATTTCCAACTGTTTATGGAAATTTTGCATTATTTGTAGTAATTCTATGTTCATTCAATACTTATACCCTTTTTTTGTTAAATATCTTGGCTGTGCATATGCACAGCATATGTTTCGAAATGGACAAATTGATATGAAATTTGCGAAAAAGAATCCACGTGTCTTGGAGGGACTCGAACCCTCAACCTCCTACTCTCTAGATAGGCGTGATAACCCCTACACAACAAGACCACTTAAAGGTCACGTTTGCGGAAAAGCCATCAGAATCCGAGTACCAACCTCCACCGCGGTTAGCTCTCTTTTTGCAAATTGAATATCTTTCGGATGCTTGATTTGCCCAATCTCCACATTTGCTTTACTGTTGTATATCCACAGCCAAGCGAGTGCACATTGTTTATTAAACGAGAGGATCGCACTCCATGCCCCCAGCAACGGACTGGGCAGGACGGTATAGAATGCGAATTCAATCGCACTCTGCTGTGCCAAAGGCTTGCTTGGCTAAAGCATTTGATGAGTTTGATTGCCTTTACGTAAACGGTCGCGTGTACTCAGACGACTAATGACGGTGAAAGACCGACACTTGATTACAATTAATTGCATATTATTCGGCAACTCGGCCGTACGAAAACCATTTTTTGTTAAATATCTTGGCTGTGCATATGCACAGCATATGTTTCGAAATGGACAAATTGATATGAAATTTGCGAAAAAGAATCCACGTGTCTTGGAGGGACTCGAACCCTCAACCTCCTACTCTCTAGATAGGCGTGATAACCCCTACACAACAAGACCACTTAAAGGTCACGTTTGCGGAAAAGCCATCAGAATCCGAGTACCAACCTCCACCGCGGTTAGCTCTCTTTTTGCAAATTGAATATCTTTCGGATGCTTGATTTGCCCAATCTCCACATTTGCTTTACTGTTGTATATCCACAGCCAAGCGAGTGCACATTGTTTATTAAACGAGAGGATCGCACTCCATGCCCCCCAGCAACGGACTGGGCAGGACGGTATAGAATGCGAATTCAATCGCACTCTGCTGTGCCAAAGGCTTGCTTGGCTAAAGCATTTGATGAGTTTGATTGCCTTTACGTAAACGGTCGCGTGTACTCAGACGACTAATGACGGTGAAAGACCGACACTTGATTACAATTAATTGCATATTATTCGGCAACTCGGCCGTACGAAAACCATTTTTTGTTAAATATCTTGGCTGTGCATATGCACAGCATATGTTTCGAAATGGACAAATTGATATGAGATTTGCGAAAAAGAATCCACGTGGCTTGGAGGACTCGAACCCTCAACCTCCTACTCTCTAGAATAGGCGTGATAACCCCTACACAACAAGACCACTTAAAGGTCACGTTTGCGGAAAAGCCATCAGAATCCGAGTACCAACCTCCACCGCGGTTAGCTCTCTTTTTTGCAAATTGAATATCTTTCGGATGCTTGATTTGCCCAATCTCCACATTTGCTTTACTGTTGTATATCCACAGCCAAGCGAGTGCACATTGTTTATTAAACGAGAGGATCGCACTCCATGCCCCCCAGCAACGGACTGGGCGGGACGGTATAGAATGCGAATTCAATCGCACTCTGCTGTGCCAAAGGCTTGCTTGGCTAAAGCATTTGATGAGTTTGATTGCCTCATCAAACTCATGGCAATCAAACTCATCAAATGCTTTAGCCAAGCAAGCCTTTGGCACAGCAGAGTGCGATTGAATTCGCATTCTATACCGTCCCGCCCAGTCCGTTGCTGGGGGGCATGGAGTGCGATCCTCTCGTTTAATAAACAATGTGCACTCGCTTGGCTGTGGATATACAACAGTAAAGCAAATGTGGAGATTGGGCAAATCAAGCATCCGAAAGATATTCAATTTGCAAAAAGAGAGCTAACTGCGGTGGAGGTTGGTACTCGGATTCTGATGGCTTTTCCGCAAACGTGACCTTTAAGTGGTCTTGTTGTGTAGGGGTTATCACGCCTATCTAGAGAGTAGGAGGTTGAGGGTTCGAGTCCCTCCAAGACACGTGGATTCTTTTTCGCAAATTTCATATCAATTTGTCCATTTCGAAACATATGCTGTGCATATGCACAGCCAAGATATTTAACAAAAAAATGGTTTTCGTACGGCCGAGTTGCCGAATAATATGCAATTAACTTATACCCTGATTTATTTATTGGCAAATTCCTATTCTATTATGGAAAAGGTTTCGGATATCTGAGTTTTCAGGGTCAGTCAAATTTGAGCTCCCATATTTTTTTCTGTAAAGCCAATATCTAGATGAACAATTTTACCGAAGAAAATGGTGGCCTAGCTCTCTTTTGTGATTTAATAGACAATCTAAAATGCTGGGCATATATGACCCATCCGTCCTGAAAGGGTTGAGATTTGTTTTGGAATTCAATCGTTATTATAACACTATTTTTTAACCTAGATTGTTTTAGGAATTGGAGTGTTTTTCTGGAACACTGTAACTTTTTTTCATATCGCAGGAATCTAGAATTTAGAATTTCATGTTGATTTTTTAAATGCAAGCTTCTCTATGTCATAACCTTGCACCTAAATGTTGTAATTAGGTACAGTATTAAATTTTTCGATCAATTATCCTAATTATTCAATATCATAAAAACTAGACTTCTTAATCCTAAATTATTGCCTACATTTATTGCTTGGATTAATTTTAAATTCCAAGATCTTCCTAATTTTCAAGAATAATTCCTCTGGAGTTGCAAGGGAAACCCTTCAGAATATTGAAAAGAAATTCTTCGGAGTCTCCACCGAAAAATCTTCAGTATTTCAACGATTTTTTTTTCGAAATTCTATTGAAGAGTTCCGAAAAATGTTCGGTTGAAATTTTGAAGAACTTGAAGAATCCGTAGAAGGATCCCAAATAATAACATCAAATTCCGAAGAATTTCCAGTATAAATTAAAAAAAAAATCTAGCTCACTTTTTTTACAGAATCTCTAAAGATTTTTTTCAAAATCCTGGGCAACTTTTGAATCTTCAAAGGAAATTCTTCTAAATTTCCAATGGAATTTTTTTTTCGTTTTTTTAAAGAATTTCTTAGAAATTTTCAGCAGTTTTTTTAATTTCCAAAAGAAATTATTCGCAATATGCCAAAATATTTTCCAGTAGAAAATCGAAAAAAGTTTATCTGAAACACCAAGCAAAATTTTCCAGAGAGAATTGTTCAAAAAACATTCTGAATGCTAGCACTTTATCAGGATTGTATGAAGTAAGGTCAAAGTTTTTACAGGAAATTTATTTACTGGATTTTTCCAAGAAATTATTTTGAAGATTTTTCTTGGATTATTGTAAAAACATGAACAGTTTTCAAAATTGTAGCTGCAGTCCGCTGATGCAAAAGTGTCGGCGGCGTGATGCCAAAAACCATCTCCGGCGGAATTTAAAAAAAATATTTTTTCATTTTTCTTTCCCAAATTTTTTTTTGTGGAAATTGAGACTGAATCGCAACTTGTTTTTTCGTTTATTTTTTTATGGAAATAGGATCTAAGGCTAAGTTGGTCAAATAACGCAGATATGCATCGGCGTTGCGACCGACGCTGCGTTACCGGTTTTTCTCGATACACACCAACGTCTTTTAAACGCTGAGTTGAAAAGACGCTACGTGGGCATCGACCCTAAGATGCGCTTTGCGTTTAATGATTGAATCATTAAATTTTAATGATTTGTATTTTTTACACCGCTATTGTTATTCACCAAAAGTTTTTCGTGTAAAAAAAACCACGTGGTTCGAGAGCAACACCCCCCTCCCCCCATGTGGCTTATCGTGGTCATTTTCCAAACCCCCCCCTCCCCCCATATATGACCACGTGGTTTCTGGACGGCCCCTAATGCCAAATAGAAGATAAAACGGGACTGCTGACAATTAGCTATTATTAGGGAAGATTAATGATTGAATGAAAATTCTGTGTTTATTATCGTTTGAGTACAAAATTTGAGAAGTTGTCGCCGTCGACAACTCGCCTACTGTTTTCACGTGAGAAGTTTTCACATGAAAATTACAATCATGATCGTCTGATAATGATTAAGCACAACACTGCTTCAAAATATGTTGTTTTTATACTTTCCGCCATTGTTTTCAACAGTATATAGGCAGAAAATTTCGGCTGATAACTTTTTCTGGCTTCCGAGGCATTTGACACATAGACATAATTGAATAAAATAGTAACACACTCTTTTTTTGTTATTCATTCGTTAATTTGGTAGGCTCAAATACTGTCGGGCGTTACGGAGCCGATTCAAAAAAACTTAAATTTTATAACCTAACGCTCAGATATTAATGTTAGTTTGGGGCATCTGCTGCTCATTTGAATCTCTTCATAGCATTGCGCCTGCTCCATTATATTTCTTCCCCTTGCGACTAACCAATATTATGAAAAATCAAAATAACAATTGTATTGGATTTGGCGATTGCGTTGACAATATATATGTAAATCTCGATATAACTTAAACACATTATAGTTGATATTATGTAGACAAGTTGGAGCATAGACAAAATATGGAGTAGGGAATAAAATGGGCAGGTGCAACTTCAAGCTAAATAGAAACACTGAAAGCTGCAAAAAAACAAGCAACGAAAGAGAATAGCGGTAATTCTTTGTCCTTATCTGCAGAGGATAAAGACAATGTTGCGTTCCAATTTATCTGCAACAATCATGGAGAGGTAATTTTTGTGAACTTTTCAAAATGCGATAAGTTGTATATTTAAGAGGTGAAATACAAATCACGTTAACAGATGGTTAAGTTTATGTCTAAACATTGATAACTGATACTTATTTAACCAAAAACATCATTAAAAACCGACTACTTCTCTAAATGCGCGGCAAGCGATCATTGTCTTATTCTGTTGCAGTTTGAGACAAACGCTTGTTGTAAGTCCCAATATTTACAAGAGAGGACAATGTTGTTGTCATTGGCAATGTTTTTGTTTTACATACCCTGGTCCTAAGTGAAGTAACTCCTTGAGGCAACCTTGTAATTAGGACCAAAACAGGAAACTTACCTAACTGTCACCGTCTTGAATCCATAGAAAGACACATTTCTTCTCCAAAAATAATCGATCTCATGTTTTTGTAAACAAGATGATTTAAGCAGAGTTTATGAATGACCCATCATAAGGGTGCAAAAACAATAGCCAGACTTTTGTTTAATCAATTTCGAAGTTTCCGATTGTACGTGTTGATTGTACGTTCTGGGAAGCGTGCACTAAAAAATATCATAAGCTTGTGACATAGGAGTTGAAAATCTAATGTTTTGTTTAGAATCGATTAATATTTACCTTTCTGTAACAGGCCCTTATCAAATTCTACGCCAGATTTTTCATTCTTCACGTTTCTCACGCGAATTAAGGACAAAAACGAGTTTCTTCAACTATAGCATCATCAACGTGCACTGCCACACGAAGGGAGACCCGACGATGAGAAAGAAGCATTCTATGCTCAGCTGGAGCAGACATACGATGGATGCCCACTGCGGAACGTCAAAATCGTCATCGGTGACATGAACGCACAGGTACCCTAGCAGCACACATGTTTCACATAGGTTAGTGCAACTCACATATGACCAGATTCAGTCACAATGAAGTTGCTGTAACCAGTTACGTCTGATTTGTGCTGCTCGGGTAGGAAGGGAGGGAATGTATAGACCGGTCATCGGACCGGGTAGTCTGCACACCGTATCGAATGACAATGGCCAACGATGCATAAGCTTCGCAGCCTCCCACACGGAATGGTAGTCCGAAGCACCTTCTTCCCCCGCTAAAATATCCAGAAGGTCACTTGGAGATCACCTAACCAAGAAACGGAAAACCAAATCAACCACGTTCTAATACACGGTAAATTCTTCTCCGACATCACGAACGTCCGCGCTTACCGCAGTGCGAATATTGAATCCGACCACTACCTCGTTGCAGTTACACTCAAAACTCTCGACGGTGTACAACACGCGTCGAAGTCGAACCCTGCGGCTTAACATTGGGCGGCTACAACACGGTAGACTAGCCCAAGAATACGCGCAGCATCTGGAAGTGGCACTCCCAACGGAAGAGCAGCTAGGCGCAGCGTCTCTTGAAGATGGCTGGAGCGATATTCGATCCGCCATTGGTAGCACCGCAACCGCTGCACTTGGCACGGTGCCCCCGGATCAGAGAAACTATTGGTATGACGGCGAATGTGAGCAGTTAGTGGAAAAGAAGAATGCAGCATGGGCGAAATTGCTGCAACACCGCACGAGGGCGAACGAGGCACGATATAAACGGGCGAGGAACAGACAAAACTCGATTTTCCGGAGGAAAAAGCGCCAGCAGGAAGATCGAGACCGTAAAGAGACGGAGCAACTATACCGCGCTAATAACACACGAAAGTTCTATGAGAAGTTAAACCGTTCACGTAAGGGCCACAGCCTGATATGTGTAAGGACATAAACGGGAACCTTCTTGCGAACGAGTGTGAGGTGATAGAAAGGTGGTGGCAGCACTACGAAGAACACCTGAATGGCGATGTGGCAGACGAAGATGGCGGTATGGTGGTGGACCTGGGAGAACGCGCGCAGGACATAATTTTATCGGCTCCGGATCTCCAGGAAATCCAGGAAGAGATTGGCCGGCTGAAGAACAACAAAGCCCCTGGAGTTGACCAACTACTAAGAGAGGTATTTAAACACGGTGGTGAGGCACTGGCTAGAGCAATGCACTACTGGATCATTACCAAGATTTGGGAGAAGGAAGTTTTGCCGCAGGAGTGGATGGAAGGTGTCGTGTGTCCCATCCACAAAAAGGGCGATAAGCTGGATTGTAGCAACTACCGCGCAATCACATTGCTGGACGCCGCCTACAAGGCACTCTCTCAAATTTTATGCCGTCGACTAGCACCAATTGCAAGGGAGTTCGTGGGCGGGTTTTATGGCCGAATGCTCCACCACGGCACTATGGGGAATCAGGTGGCCGAAAATAAAAAAAATCGACTTTCTCTGATTCGTAATTCAAGTTGACCTACTAAATGCTAATGCTTTGGAGCATTAAACCCCAGCATATCAGCACGCTAAGCCATATGGTTATCAAGATACTAGCTTTATGTACCCGGCCTTGCTCGGAATTGCCAGTTTGGTTTGCAGTTTTCTTTTACAATCGGAAAATGATAAAACCAATTGGTCAACAGGGTAATTGTGTTTACTTATTCATACTTCTCGCTTAACTTTTCAAAAGGACCTAAGTAACATTTTTTTCATGAATTAATTTGAAAAGCGCAATCAACAGAGAAACATGAAAGCTTTTGATTGCAGTACTCAAATTAATTCATGAAAAAAAATGTCACACCCACCAAGCAATCACATCCACCATTCAGAAGGAAACTCATTAATCATTGCTTTTCACTGGGCATACCATTATTCCGATGAACAACAATACCCATTCCCAATACCCCCCCTCCCATTCCAAAAGTCTCTTCCAGCCTCTCTATAATTGTTTCCTTTGGGTAGGGATTACGTGTTTACGTGTTTAGTTTGAATTGACCTATGCGATAAAAAGGTATACTAAACTGTTCGTAATGAATATACCCTCTCTCTCATCTAGCTCTGGCACTCCTACCCAGTCTGATATAGTCTTCCTTAGACAGATACTATGGGTTCCAAATCTGGTGGACTTCGATAAATGGGTTCAGAAGTCATGCTGAATTGATCGATAACTAAACAATAACCCTCTCCCACACCCTCCCCCTTTTAAAATTACTTAAACACTTCCACTAAAATCGCTTCCTTAGGACAGACTTGATACAAATTTGGTTCAAATCGGTCATGAGGCTCAGGATTTACATTGAGTTGATCGATTGCTAATCAATACCCCTCCCCCCATACCCTCCCTCTTTTGTAAAGAGCATCCCTAATCTCCTATCGTCGTCTCCTTATGACAAAGAATTTGTGTTCCAAATTTGGTTGAAATCGGCCAAGGAGTTCAGAATTTACACTGAGTTGATCGATAACTAAACAATACCCCTCCCCGCGCACCCTCCCCCTTTTCCAAAGAGCATGCTTAACCCCTTATTGTCCCCTTCTTAAGATAAGGAATATGTGTTCGGAATTTGGTCGAAATCGGCCAAGGGGTTCAGAATTTTCACTGCGTTGATCGATAACTAATCAATACCCCTCCCCCCACACCCTCCCCCTTTTCCAAAGAGCATGCTTAACCCCTTATCGTCCCCTTCTTAAGATAAGGAAATTGCGTTCCAAATTTGGTCGAAATCGGCCAAGGGGTTCAGAATTTACACTGCGTAGATCAATAACTAAGATTTACCCATCCCCCCATACCCTCCCTCTTTTCAAAAAAGCATGCTCAACCCCCCTATCATCCCCTACTTAAGATAAAGAATTTGTGTTCTAAATTTGGTTGAAATCGGCCAAGGGGTTCAGAATTTACACTGAGTTGACCGATAACTAAGCAATACCCCTCCCCCCACACCCTCCCCCTTTTCTAAAGAGCATTCCTAACCCCCCTATCGTCGTCTCCTTAAGATAAAGAATGTATGTTCCAAATTTGGTAAAAATCGGTAAATGGGTTCAGAAGTTATGCTGGAACATACATACAAACATACAAACGTTGAGTTTTATATATATATAGATATAGATAGATAGATAGAAGATAGATAGATAGATGGAAGATAGATAGATAGATAGATAGATAGATAGGCATTAGAGCCAGACACTTTTTAGTTCTTGAAAAATCAATGCATTATTCAACTGTCAATATCTTCGGCTACAGCAGCTCTTTTCCAACTCTTTAAAAAGTTTCTGAAAGCTTGTTTCATGGACTTGCAAAGAACGGGGTAGTTATGGGAAAATAGGTAGTGAAACATCCGAAAATGACCCGAAGAAAAAGTTCCATACAAAAAAAAGTTTCTCAAAGTTTCGCTTAGCGACTACCACTACGACTTTCTTTGGACCTCCCAGAAGGCATTAAAACAAATTCCAGCTGCTTATGGCTGCAAATCTGCGATTCCGATCACTTTTTCGAAAAAAAGTCATTAATTTTGAAACATTAAATGTAATTATTCCCATAATACACGGCAGACTGTGATGGGCTGGATACAAATCCCATGCGTATGACAAAAGAGCATCAAGAACAGTTAAAATAGAGATAGTAGATAACACGAAAAGTGTCGTAGGCTTCGTGGTAGGCCGTGTACACGATAGCTTATGCAGCTATATGATACTCCATTTGGCGTAGGCTCACCAAGAGGAGGCAACTCATTATCTATCAAGTATCAAGCAAATAAATATGAAAAAAAAACAATATACTCTTGAGGGTTACGAAAATACTCTAGGCTTCATTTGAAATTATTTCATAAAAAGTAAAATTTTGATATTAATTAAAATCCAATATGTGAATACAAGAAGCAAAAATGTCTGTACCTAAGGACATCTTTCGATAATTATTGGTATGTACCTAGGTGAAATAAATAAACAGAACATTTATGAATGTCTATCTGAGTGCATAGTGAGCTGTGATTGCGAAGGTAAATCGTGTGAAGTGTTTGTACTTATTATTTGGTGAATCATGAATTATAGGCAACTCATTGAAGTATTTAGAGCTCACGAGGGACGTCAGGTAGATCGCGTTGAAAAAGCTTTGGAATATATCTGCTAAAGCTTCGCTGTGGATAAACAAAAAAAGAGTCAACTCCATACAAAATTGAAAAATCTGCATTTGAAATTTGAAAAAAAAATGGCAGGCCAAACTGACACGGTTGATCAAAGCGACGAAGGATCGGGTGATGTGCGTAGTTCGAGTTTCAGAAGCATTCTCGAGTCCCTTCGAAACCCGCAGAGGGTTACGGCAAGGCGATGGTCTTTCGTGTCTGCTATTCAACATCACTTTGGAAGGGGTAATACGAAGAGCAGGGATTAACACGAGTGATACAATTTTCAATAAGTCCGTCCAGCTATTTGGCTTCGCCGACGATATAGATTTTATGGCACGTAACTTTGGGAAGATGGAGGAAGCCTACATCAGACTGAAGAGGGAAGCCAAGCGGATCGGACTGTAGTCATCAACACGTCGAAGATGAAGTACATGATAGGAAGAGGTTCAAGAGAAGACAATGTGAGCCACCCAGCGCGAGTTTGCATCGGTGGTGACGAAATCGAGGTGGTAGAAGAATTTGTGTACTTGGGCTCACTGGTGACTGCCGAAAATGATACCAGCAGAGAAATTCGGAGACGAATAGTGGCTGGAAATCCTACGTACTTTGGACTCCTCAAGACGCTCCGATCGAATAGAGTACCAAACTGACTATCTACAAAACGCTTATTAGACCGGTAGTCTCAAAACTTAGTGTGTTTAAGTTAAAAAAAAAAACCGGTAGTCCTCTACGGACACGAGACCTGGACGATGCTCGTGGAGGACCAACGCGCACTTGGAGTTTTCGAAAGGAAAGTGCTGTGTACCATCAATGGTGGGGTGCAGATGGCGGACGGTACGTGGAGGAGGCGAATGATCCACGAGTTGCATGAGCTGCTGGGAGAACCATCCATCGTTCACACCGCGAAAAATTGCACGGATTAAGGCAATAGTAGATGTAATCTTTTCTTCAAAAGAAGGCGTTGTTCCGTCATAAGGCAATGACGAGTTTTTCAAAAGTAGGCGCTCGCCTGGATTACGGCAATGGTTGATGTGATCACTTATTTAAAATTAGGCGCTTGTCCGTATCAAAGCAATGGTGGATATGATCTCTACTTTAAAAGTAGGCGTTTGCCTGTATATTAAGGCAATGGTGGATGTGATCCCTTTTTTGAAAGTAGGCGTTTGCTCAGATTTCGACAATTGTGCATGTGATCTCTTCTTTAAATGAAGGCGTTTGCTCGACGTAAGGCGATGGCGGATGTGATTCCTTCTTTAGAAGAAGGTTCCCGCCTGGATCAAGCAATGGAGTGTTCCCTTCATTAAATGTAGGCGCTTGGTCATTGGTTGGTCATAAATGCGTTTGCTCGTCATAAGGCGATGGTAGATGTTATACCTTCTTCAAAAGGGGGCGTTTGCCATAACGTGGATTTGATTCCTTCTTCAAAAGTAAAAGTGATACCATTTAAGAAAATAGAAGTTTGTGCAGAATACAGCACTGATAGATGTGATTCGTCCTTTGGGTGTTGGCGTTTTCCTAAAATAAGGTGGTGAATTTGATCCCGGGTGTTGGCCCGGGAGAAGAAAATGATGGATATGATAACTTTTTTGAAAGGAGGCGTTTGCCCAGATTGAAACAATGTTGGATGTAGGTGTTTTCCTGGAATAAGTCGATGACGAATGAGATCCCTTTCTCGGAAGTAGTTCTGCCGTTTCGCGTGTCCGTCATTCCGATATATGTATATCTACAGTATAAATATGTCAGAACATATCCTTGATCTACTCTAACTAAAGCCTGTCTACGTTAAATTTCGGACAATTAGATAATGTTCAATTGATTCGTCGCCATTCCATCAATTTTCGCCATTTCATCAAAATTAAGAGCTAAGATATGTTGAAAGCAGCATTAAAGCAAAGAGATTGAGCTGTCTTGTAAATAGATCATCTCAGTGGTTGGTAAAAATGTTTGAAATCGCGTTTGGAAATGTACGAAATTTAACGTGTAGGGGAAAAGTGGGTAAAACCGACACCTTAAGCAACTTTACAATTCCCCAATCTATGAAGCAATTTTTCGGTCTAGAAATTTCATACAAGCATACTTTGGCTCTTCATGCAATATTTCTTGATAGAATTTGATTTATGATGAAAACGCGAACAGTCCATCTTCCAGTCCAAACAGCTGGGGTGTGGGTAAGATCGACACCACATGAGGGTAAAACCGACACATCGAGTCGTTATGGAATCGAACATCAGAACACTTCTAAATTATGTTATCACGTAATTGAAAATGTTTAACAACATTTATTTTGATGTTTGTGTATGAAATTCATGTTTAGGGGTCACTCATAAACGATGGTTGAACAAAATTTCATATATTTAAAATCATCACCACATATCATATTTTATTTTATTTCTTTTCTTTAGTGGGTCCGGTGGAAAATATATAGAGTAAAAGAATGTTATTAACAAGTTTACTAACTACTGTAAATATTGATCTACTTTTGAATTTCACTTATTTTAAAAAGTTGTTTATAACGGCGATTGAAACTAAATGCATATGGTGCAGTTATGACAAGAAATGAAAATGGCTAGTTCCGTAGGTGACAAGTTACATGTCTACAGGAGGAAACGGATCACGAAAGAACAAAACTAGAGAACGGATTGAATATATCTAAGAGCAAAATAAGCCTAAAAATACGGTTCTTCTTTTAGTGCTCTTGTTATCCGACCTGCAGGTTTTCCTTGATGACTCAATATTACCCCTTAGACCTATTGTCACGCCCAATGATGATATGGTAAGTAATCAGTCAATGATTAAGTTATATTCCTCGGCGCCCACTTTTCCAATACTTGAATTATATTATGCGAATGATTTGTCTAATAAAACAGAGGTATTTCGGTGTCGAATTTACCCCAACTGATAACATAATAATGATGAGATACATGTGAATGTTTATAATTAGAAAAGTAAACTATTTTTCCACAACATACACAAAATGATGTTCAATTACGGATCAGAGATGGATTAAATACTGAAAATCAACAAATTATTGTCGAAAAAGCTTATACACCGATGCCAAAACTTTACATAAGTCATCTCCTCAATGATGATCAATGCTAATTGTCTGTTTATTATGACTCTTACACGTCTCCGCCAGTTACAAAATGATTAGAAATACAAGAAATCAAACGTTTATTCAAAGTGTGTCGAAATTCTGTCCGATAATCACTTGAAATCAGAGATTTGAAGTGGTGTCGGTTTTACCCGCAGTGTCGGTTTTACCCACAGTTCCCCTACAGGCTTTTTGTGAACAAATCCATCAAATAACCATTTTCCTTCAACTGGTTCAAATTATGCCAAATTATGTCCGTCATGCCAAATGACCCAGACTCATAATTTACAGTAGAGCAAGGGACAGTGGAACTAACCCCCACAGTCTAGCAGTGATATTATGGAAGAAAGCTGTCTGTTTTACATATTTTTACAGTCAGATTTAATCCGGGAGTTATTGCAATTCCAGTGAACCATTTCAGACTGCCAGGTATTTCATGACCAGTCCGACTTTAATTTTGTTTCGGCGGTGGCACCAAAATCCATACTTTCCGTATGAAAAATTTCCTCCTTGCACAGTTTCGAACCAAAAATGTGTTTAAAACCGTACAAAACTCGAATTTTTCGATCGGATCGAAGATCACACAAGAAGTCATATTCGAAACTAACAGTCCCGGCCAATAGCTAGACTTGTGAGTCGCCACCAATCAAAACACGTTAAAAACCGCTGATTGGTTAGAACAGCGGAAAAACCGCAGCTGCAACAATTTAAACGTCATTACTCGCACACGGCACACTACGATTTTTTTTCACTCATAATTTCCAGAATCCATAACGTAAGGAAATTCCTCCGGATGTAGAATTTTCCGTGGAAATTGTAAAGAAATGAAGTTTCTTGTGAAAACTTGAATGAGTTTCCTGAGGTAGTTTGGATAAATTTCCTGCAGAAATTCAAATGATTTTCTGTGGGAATTTGAATGAATGTCTTGTGGAAATGCGGATGAATTTCCTGTGGGAGTTCAAATGAATTTCATGAGGAAATTGGGATGAATTTTCTATGGAAATTCTGATGAGTCGCCTGTGGAAGTTCGGATGAATCTTCTGATGAAATTCGTATGAAATTCCATTGGAAGCTCGGATGAATCTCCGGTTCAAATTCGGATTAATTTCCTGTGGAAAAAATGGAATAAATTTCCTGCAAAATATTCATATGGATTTTATGCGGACATTCGAATGACTTTCTTAAGCAAATTTGATAAATCTCCTTCGAAAATATGGATGAATTTCCTGTGCAAACTTTAACGAATTATGCATGAAAGTTCGAATGAATATCCTATGGAAGATAGAATAAACTTTCTGTGGAAAGTCAGTCCAATCTAGGAATTCTCACCTAAAAACAATCACCGCGAGAAAACTTGTGTTCACTCGAAAAAATCTTGCTAACGCTTTCCTGCAAAACACGCTTTAATATGATACGGAAATGCTAATATCTTCCATATTTAAGGTTCCCCCAAACACACGCGACGTGACAGTCGCGACGCAATTCTATCGCTTGGCGACAGCGATTCTGTCGCCGTTGGTATGGAAGCATAAATAGAACGTTGCCTGCAGCGACTCAACGATAAAATCGCGGCGACCAGTTGTCGCCGTCGCGGCGATGAAATCGCTTAGGTCTGGGGGAGTCTTTAGACGTACATGTTCGTTCATGATAGTATTAGTGGCGAAAGAATAAATTTGATAGTTCCATTAGAATAAAGAAGAAGCAGACTGAGTTTCGGAAACTTCAAATGGCATGCACTGTACGAAAAGTGTTGATATTTCTTGATATTAAGAATATTCGAGAAATGTTTCAAAACCACGTAAATATATGACAAAATGCCTTAAAAGTAGCACACAAAACTTCAGAAAAAATATTTTAAGCTCTTTTTAGTGGAATGTATTCAACCGTCGTGTATTCAAGACGAGTTTAGTACTCTCCATTTAATTCCACTAATTATTTTGTTATCTTTGCAGATACGTTTTTCGACCACAACTGTGTGGTCGTCTTCAGTGTCTCGTACTTGACTCGACTTACCACAAAACTTGTTTAAAAATGTAGCGGCACATAACACTCGTTTAAAGTTACATATTCTCGTTGATTTTAATAATTAATATTCACATCGAAAAAATAAACCAACATTTTTTACTGTGCATCAAGTGATTTGACATTCGCGGAACCGCTTTCCGACAGTCGACCGTCGGAGCCTGGTTCGATTTTTTGAATCTTCTCTCAATATATACACTGATATTCTTCCCTCCACCTTCATACGGGAGTTTGGCAGAAGGAAGTCTAAGTGATTTCATACGTTGTCAGTATTTTTTTTACGATTTCATGCATTTTCATACGTTGCCATTCCGACAATTTTTCACTCCGCCGGTCTCTGGTTATAGGGTGGCTAGTCTTATGTAGTTTTAACTCATGCCTTCAATTCCTGAATCAGAATGACCACCCAATGAAGCACGTAAAACATTCCAGTTAACGTGGCTAATTGGCGTTCAAAGCAGCAATCTTCAATGTTTTATTGGGAAACATTCATTTTTGCAAGCAATACCCTTCTCAGAAGGATTGAACGTAAGTATTGCTTATGCTGGGTTTTTCTGCTGTCAACAGTTTGCTTTTAACTGAAAAAAAACGAAAAGTCTGTTTGATAATCAACATAACAATTGCAAAAAAAAGGTTCCGTTTGACGTCGATCGAAAATATGGTGCACACGTGCTTTGAACCCGAGATCTTTTTTGTTCGTTTAAAATTATTTTGGAATAATTATTTTAACGAGTGAAGATGCATTAATTGTATTAATAATTTTTTATTGGTAGCTTGGAGACTATGGCTTGATAAAAAATGAAGGCTAGATATAATTGGCACTACCTTTCCAAACTATTGGTAATAGTTTTGTAGGGTAAGACGGTATAATATATGCCCCCTAAGGCAAAACTATGATAACTTTTTACTTTTCAACCCAATTTATTCAAACTTTGTGTAATTTGGTAGTCCAAAAAGTCGCAGTTGCATTGCCTGTGTGTAGTCATATAAAAATATTATTTAGTGCCTGGGCAGAACGCCCCAACTTAAACAAAGACGTTTCATAGCCCTCCATTAGTATTTTATCCATCCCATAATAAAAAGGTTACAAATCCTAATGTGCTTGACAATAAAAAAAAACAACATAAGTCCATTTGAGTAGGTTTGAATTACATTTCAATAGTTTCCATATCAGTTGGAAGCAACTGCTGTAAGCTCGCCGCGCTTGTGTCCAGTTGGTAAGGGCATATTGTCCTGCCTACACTGGGGCGTTTTGACCAGTGAAACATATTTTCGAAAAGCGTTACATTTTTGAAGATGGAATCAATTTTATATCACATTAACCACTGAGAAAAGTTGAGATCGCAGCAAGCCATGCACGCGGATGGTTGCTTTTGAATTTGCTGTCGGGTGATGTTTATATTTTGCATTGCACAAGATGAAAAAAAGTTAAAGTGATCTGAAGTTTGAAATGTATGCGCTTGGTTACCGCCATCGGGGGTGAAAATGGGTCTAGGGGGTGAGAATGGGTCAGCGACAGTATGGAGGTCTGTTATCCGACCGAATTCGTTCAATAAGGACTCTTATATTTTATTTTTCTTGTCTTCAGATACATTAAATATATTCTACAAGCATTCTAAGTAGTTGAAACAGTAACCCATTCGCACCCCCATTTGACCCATTGTAACCCCCGATGACGGTACCTTTAAAGAAGTGTTTTTCTTAATTGAGTGCGCGAAATCGTTTGTGTAGTTTTTATACGGGGATGTCCTTTGTAAAATATGTGTGGCTGTGTGATAATATCAGAAATACATGGATCAATAACGAATGGCTCAGAAGAGTGAAGTGAATTGTTCGTGGACACTAGAAGTGATTTTCGCTTTCTCAGTTCATTTATTGGAATTGGATCAATTTGGTGAGCTTGTTTCAATAGGTTTTCAATATGATTTTAAAACTAAATACGCCCTGGATTTGAAAATCCGGGAGTTAGTTTATGGATCCATTATCCAATTGATAATGGTAATTGCTAGCATAAACATGCGGGGCTTATTGCAAGTGACCTTGGACTGGACGTGAGTTACCAAGCAGTCTGAAATGGGTCACTGGAGCTGCAGTAGAGCTAACATCTTCTAACTTCCGGGCTAAAGCTGACTTTATAACAAACAGCTTTTGTCCATAATACCACTGCCGGACAGTGGGGGTTAGATTGGAGATACACACACAGCGGCCTACTTTGATGTCGTTGCTCTCGTCAATTAAAAAAAAAGTCTCATTGGCAGACAAAAATCCATCTTTTCTTTCTATTTTATTCATGATTCGAATGGCATGAACTATAATTCCACAAATCTCATTTCTTTTGAAACACCGTTCCACCAATGAAATGATCGCCTCACAGTGCAACTTTGTTGCACGAAAATGGCGGAAATCTGCTCGCACTGTATGTATTTGCGGCATTGATTTTTGTTTAATTTTCCCGGACCCTTTTTTCAACCATAAACCAGTCAGCGTCAGCAGGTCCGCTCACAAATTCATTCCACATCCGACTATAGAGGAAGAAAACTCCCAAACAACAGAAGAGTTTTCATTATTTGCCTCCGCCGAATGAATGCTGACGGACACGGTTTTGGGGTTGGGTTCGTATTTCACTGCCTTTTCTCGGGGAAATCGATCCTGGGAGTCAGCGGGAAGCGGCGAAACGAACGGGCGTATAAACAAAACCTTCGAATGCTTAGCACCACATGATGAATATTGGAATCCTCAGGCGATTTCCGTTGTGCTATATCCGTGCACTGTGGAGTTACAATTTCAGCCTAAAAATACTTATTAAATAAGGATTTGAGACGGTCGAATGTGTAATGTAAATCGACATATTCTTACATAAATTTGACTCAGTATAAAGATCCGGAAATCCGATTGGTATGTTTACAATGAGAATGGTGAACTAATTGTAGATAGGTGAATGGATCATTTTTTTCTATCAGCACAGGCAACCGTGAAATGGGGCTTGATAATAAATTAAAAGATGAAACCTTACATTTGCTGGTCGGAAAACGATCCCGTGCCGCCAAGTAAGCTGTTTTTGTTTTCCAATATCTTCAAGGGGATTGTTTTTGCAGCGGATCATGAATTTCCAATTGAATTTGAAACGTTCGATTCGGGAAGTGGAAAAAGGTTTTACTTTCATTCGCTTATTGGAATCGTTTATTTCATAAATCGTATAAGGATTATTATTATGAAATATCACGTCAAGTATACTGAACATTCTCACTCAAATTATATTTTCCGTGAGTTTGATCTATTGTATCGATTCACAACTACAATCAAATCTAAAAAGAGAAAAAGATTATTCTTATCTTAAACATAAATAGTTTATTACAATCTCTGAAGAATCAAAAGTTTTATTTTGCGAATATAATTAAAGTTGACGTCCCTTCAATTCAATAAATCACAATATACCTTTCAAGCCACTCAAAACAACTCGTCGAGCGTTCCGCCTGTCATGTTCTTCGGGATGTACCTTCGTCATGACCCACATTCTGCGTCCCAGCTCAAAACTTTGCGCGCCGAACAACGCTGCCCATTCCAGACAGCGAGAGTGGATGACATTTTGCACCATCTTGAACCCCATCTTCAACCGCCGAAAAGCGTCCACGAAACGGGAGCCGAAAACTTTTGAAGCATTGTCCCCTTTTTGCTTGTAAGAACTTTGGTTGGTACATCGTACAAGCACCAGCCCAACAGCATCTCAAACATCTCCGGGATAAGCGCGCGAACTCGCGCGTGGGAAATGCGCTGCCGCCAAGAAGACATTGTTCAAGAGCGTTGAACCTCTTCTCGTAGCGCTTGGGATTTTGCTCCCGACCCGAGAGCTGAGCTGGAAAGACAGCCACTTCACGTCGTTTTAGAATTGGCTTTTGAACTTTTTCCGCACACACACGTACCTCACTGGATGCTGTGCTCTAAAACACAGCATTTAATCATCATCGTTCATTCTGCAAAGCAGCATGTGGAGTCCGCTCGGTTCGCCCGGCCCGGATGGAGAAAAGGCTTCGGGTGAGAAAATAATCATATGCATGGGAAGATAGTCGTACGTGATAATAAAAAAAGTTGTGCTCGCAGATGAAAGGCACAAAGGATGGGAAATCCTGTTACCATGGCGGGCACGTTGTCGTCTGGGAAGGCGTAAAATATGATAAGCAGAATGGGCCAGCAGGAGTTTAAGAGTTGATGAGTGCCATCTGGGCCAAGCAGACAGTAAGTTCATAACACGAGTTCTTTTGGCCGCCGCTTCCAGCAGTAAGCGAAGCCCGGCGTCGATATTTAGAGGACAGTTTTTTTGCAGACAGTTTCAACTGCTCTGGGCTTGTACGTTTTAAATTTGTTCTGAGCTCAATCGAAGTATTTTTAAATCGTTAAAAACAGGTTTTGAAGCAACCATCAACGATACCATTTGGAAAAAAAGAATTTCGTAACATTAAAGAAGTGAGAAGTGAAATGCGTTAGTTGCAAAGTTAGAAGTAGGAAATGAGTAGTGAGGAAAACAGAAGCAAGAGGTGAGAAGAGAGGAATGATACAGTCAAACCTACATGAGTCGATGTTCAATGACTCGGTATCGAATCATGGAAGCAAATTATTCCATATTTAAAAATATGTTCTGGTTTACTGTGATGGTCCCTTGAAACAGTTTTTCAATGATTTTATTTTCCACATCTCGATAATTCCATTAGTGGACGGTCGCTTCAATATCGACTCATGGAGGTTTGACCGTAATTGGTATGTAAGAAGGAGGTGAGAAGTGAATGGTGAAATATAAGATAGAAAGAAAAAGGCAGAAGAAAAGAGGAAGAAGTAAGAAGGAAGAAAAATGAAAAAAATGGAGAAGTAAGAAGAAAGAAGGAACAAGAAAGAAAGAAGGAAAAGGGACGAAAGAAGAAGGAAAAGAGGCGAGGGTATAATGAAAAAAGAAGGAGAAAAAGGAATAAGGCAGAAAGAAGGAGAAAGAAGAATAAAAACGGAAGAAAGCAGAAGGAAGGGGTAAGGAAAAAAAAAGAAATAAGGAAAAGAGTAAAAGAAAAGGGGGAAGAAGAAAGAGAGAATAAAGAAGAAAAAAGTAGAAATTATGTCAAGGAATAAGAAAGTAGAAGAAAAAAGGAAGTAAAAGGAAATTGGAAAAAAGATTAATTTTCCAGCTTTCAATTCTCACACATCACTTCCCACCAAAACTTATTTTCTCACTTATTACTCCTCGGTCCTCAGTTCTCACTTTCCTTTCTCACTTTCACTTTTAATTTCTCACTCCTTGCATTAAATGTCTCATTTTTCAGTTTTCACTTCTCACTTTTTACTTTTCATTTCTCTCTTCTCAATGCTCACTATTTACTTCTCAGTATGCTAGATTCAAGGGACTATGAATTTAATCGAGTAAGGGAAAATATCTAGTTACAGAACATCGAGTTCCTTCGATACCAGTAATGGAATCCTTCGATTCCAGTAATGGAATCCTTCGATTCCAGTAATGGAATCCTTCGATTCCAGTAATGGAATCCTTCGATTCCATTAATGGAATCCTTCGATTCCAGTAATGGAATCCTTCGATTCCAGTAATGGAATCCTTCGATTCCAGTAATGGAATCCTTCGATTCCAGTAATGGAATCCTTCGATTCCAGTAATGGAATCCTTCGATTCCAGTAATGGAATCCTTCGATTCCAGTAATGGAATCCTTCGATTCCAGTAATGGAATCCTTCGATTCCAGTGATGGAATCCTTCGATTCCAGTAATGGAATCCTTCGATTCCAGTAATGGAATCCTTCGATTCCAGTAATGGAATCCTTCGATTCCAGTAATGGAATCCTTCGATTCCAGTAATGGAATCCTTCGATTCCAGTAATGGAATCCTTCGATTCCAGTAATGGAATCCTTCGATTCCAGTAATGGAATCCTTCGATTCCAGTAATGGAATCCTTCGATTCCAGTAATGGAATCCTTCGATTCCAGTAATGGAATCCTTCGATTCCAGTAATGGAATCCTTCGATTCCAGTAATGGAATCCTTCGATTCCAGTAATGGAATCCTTCGATTCCAGTAATGGAATCCTTCGATTCCAGTAATGGAATCCTTCGATTCCAGTAATGGAATCCTTCGATTCCAGTAATGGAATCCTTCGATTCCAGTAATGGAATCCTTCGATTCCAGTAATGGAATCCTTCGATTCCAGTAATGGAATCCTTCGATTCCAGTAATGGAATCCTTCGATTCCAGTAATGGAATCCTTCGATTCCAGTAATGGAATCCTTCGATTCCAGTAATGGAATCCTTCGATTCCAGTAATGGAATCCTTCGATTCCAGTAATGGAATTCTTCGATTCCAGAAATGGAATCCGTCGATTCCAGAAATGGAATCCTTCGATTCCAGAAATGGAATCCTTCGATTCCAGAAATAGAATCCTTCTATTCCAGAAATGGAAGCCTTCGATTCCAGTAATGGAATCCTTCGATTCCATAAATGGAATCCTTCGCTTCCATAAATGGAATGTTTCGATTCCAGAAACGGAATCCTTCGATTCCAGAAACGGAATCCTTCGATTTCATAAATGGAAGCCTTTGCTTCCAGAAAATGGAAACCTTCGATTCCATAAATGGAATCTTTCGATTCCATAAATGGAATCTTTCGTTTCCATAAATGGAATCTTTCGATTCCATAAATGGAAACCTTTGCTTCCAGAAAATGGAAACCTTCGATTCCATAAATGGAATCTTTCGATTCCATAAATGGAATCTTTCGATTCCATAAATGGAATCTTTCGATTCCATAAATGGAATCTTTCGCTTCCATAAATGGAATCTTTCGCTTCCATAAATGGAATCTTTCGCTTCCATAAATGGAATCTTTCGCTTCCATAAATGGAATCTTCCGATAAATGGAATCTTCCGATTACATAAATGGAATCTTCCGATTCCATAAATGGAATCTTCCCATTCCATAAATGGAATCTTCCGATTCCATAAATGGAATCTTCCGATTCCATAAATGGAATCTTCCGATTCCATAAATGCACAGTGGTCCAGGTAGCATACAAAGCGGTAATAAGTTGTTCAAGCCGAACATAGCAGAGATAGAAAAAAACTTTGTTCTACAAAGTTGCTCCTAACGGTGAGGGGCTTATTGAGGTTTTCATTAAAATTAGGGTGGGCCACATTTGAAAAAAAATAAATATAGAACTTTTTCATTTGCAGAGATACGGCTATACAATGTTCCACGAAGTTATAGTTCAGCCAGATTCCAAGAATTTTGCTAAAAAAATTATTTCTCTAGCTCTTAAATTGACTGATTTACAGCAATTTTCCCAAGTTTACTTAGGGTGACCCTCAAAAAACAGTTTTTGCTCTAACTTTTTGTTTCAAATTTCTCAGCAATGTGATGTTCAGAGCACTTTTTGTGCTTTGCAGGGCGCAACTTTTCATGGACTTAGCGTTGCCATATCTCATGCGGATCAAAAGTTATTGAGGTTTTTCTTCGAAAAAAACGTTTTCTTCTTACGGCTGTATCTATGAATGGCGCAAACATTTTTTCAATCTGTTTTCTCGACCTTATTCTACTACTTTCAGGCTTCATTTCAGGGTGTTTAAATCGAGGGGATAATTGAAAATAACCCCATATTATGGCAATGAAAAATTACCGTTTTTTTTCCATTTTCAAGCACTTATTTGCTATTTTTAAGTGTTTTGCTTCCATGGCTTACTTCGTGATATGACAAACGCCACACCATTTTGTTATAGAGCCTGAGCAGAAGCTAATATCTTGAAAACAGCAGTTCTTATGAACTGGATATGAATAAGAGGTAACATGACTAAAAATAATAACAAAAATTAATATCCAAAATAAATACTTTAGGCATAACATTATCAGATATTTTAATACAAAACAAAAAATAATTATGTTTTGCCTTTGATATTGTAATAACAACATATGTTATGCTTTGAATAGTTTGTATATTACTTTTTAGTATTTCGTATCTTATACATGTCAGTAATTTTCGATGAGACCCCTGCCCCATTGTTATTATTGCAAATTGAGGATACACTCTTCTTCTTTCCAACGATATGCTGATCCATAAGATCGGTTGAGAAATGTTTGAGTTATGACAGTTTTGGTGAATCAAGAATTGACAAAAATCGAGGGGTCCATAAAAGTGATTTCGTCCATAACTAACGAGGGGTCCATCTTTCTGAAAAATTTAACTCGGATCCCTGATAATCTCGCCGAAGGCATTCTAATGAACATAAATTTGGGCATTTTCAAAGACCTCGTGCAAATAGTGGCTCGGTCTCAACGAAAATTACTGACATGTATAAGATACGAAATAATAAAAAGTAATAGGGGGAAAGACGGCTTTGGCAGGTTTTGTTCTATTATTGGCAGGGGGGTTTTTGTCGACCGAATTTTATGAAATTTGGCCACAATATTCTTTGATATGCAAAGAATGTTTAGGCCAAATTTGAGCCTAGTCAGTCATAAAAAACCCCCTGCCAATAATAGAACAAAACCTGCCAAAGCCGTCATTCCCCCTATACAAACTATTCAAAGCAACAAATGTTGTTATTACAATATCAAAGGCAAAACATAATTATTTTTTGTTTTGTATTAAAATATCTGATAATGTTATGCCTAAAGTATTTATTTTGGATATTAATTTTTGTTATTATTTTTAGTCATGTTACCTCTTATTCATATCCAGTTCATAAGAACTGCTGTTTTCAAGATATTAGCTTCTGCTCAGGCTCTATAACAAAATGGTGTGGCGTTTGCCATATCACGAAGTAAGCCATGGAAGCAAAACACTTAAAAATAGCAAATAAGTGCTTGAAAATGGAAAAAACGGTAATTTTTCATTGCCATAATATGGGGTTATTTTCAATTATCCCCTCGATTTAAACACCCTGAAATGAAGCCTGAAAGTAGTAGAATAAGGTCGAGAAAACAGATTGAAAAAATGTTTGCGCCATTCATAGATACAGCCGTAAGAAGAAAACGTTTTTTTCGAAGAAAAACCTCAATAACTTTTGATCCGCATGAGATATGGCAACGCTAAGTCCATGAAAAGTTGCGCCCTGCAAAGCACAAAAAGTGCTCTGAACATCACATTGCTGAGAAATTTGAAACAAAAAAGTTAGAGCAAAAAAACTGTTTTTTTGAGGGTCACCCTAAGTAAACTTGGGAAAATTGCTGTAAATCAGTCAATTTAAGAGCTAGAGAAATAATTTTTTTAGCAAAATTCTTGGAATCTGGCTGAACTATAACTTCGTGGAACATTGTATAGCCGTATCTCTGCAAATGAAAAAGTTCTATATTTATTTTTTTTCAAATGTGGCCCACCCTAATTTTAATGAAACCTTAAAAAGCCCTCACTGTTAGGAGCAACTTTGTAGAACAAAGTTTTTTCTATCTCTGCTATGTTCGGCTTGAACAACTTATTACCGCTTTATATGCTACCTGGACCAATGTGAAATGGAATCTTCCGATTCCATAAATGGAATCTTCCGATTCCATAAATGGAATCTTCCGATTCCATAAATGGAATCTTTCGATTCCATAAATGGAATCCTTCGATTCCATAAATGGAATCCTTCGATTCCATAAATGGAATCCTTCGATTCCATAAATGGAATCCTTCGATTCCAGAAATGGAATCCTTCGATTCCATAAATGAAATCCTTCGATTCCATAAATGGAATCCTTCGATTCCATAAATGGAATCCTTCGATTCCCTGAAGTCAATGGATTCAATTCTGTAATTGGTGAATTCAATTCTTGGATTCGACGTATTGCATTCAAAGAATCGACGGATTTGGCTCTTGGAATTGACGGTTTCCTTTCATGGAATCAAAGTTTTTAGTCCTTGAATTGAAACAAACTAATCACTGGAATCGAGTGATTCCATCCATGGAATCAAAATATTCCAGCGATGGTACAACTGGCGAATAGACGTCGCACAAACTTAGACCACGCCGATGCGATGCCGCTCCGGCGAACACAGTTTGCCCGTCTTTCGGGACTGCAGGAAAAATGATGCCATTATTATTCATGAAAACACAATTCCAAGTACACAGACACTTACTTTGTGACTGTGTAATGGGGCGACACTCGGGCGTCGTCGGTGTAGTCCCTCCAGGCGACACTTCTGTCAGCCGCATACTTGAATCCTGATTGAACCTCGTGTTTATAACACAATCGTTCGGGCGACTTGACCTTCGTCGGAAGGCGCTGATTTTTTCTTTTCAATTATTTTTAAGGAGGTTTACAGCTTGGGAAAAATGCCTACAGCTTTGATGTGCCATACTTTTACATACTAAGAAAACGATCGATTCTTTTCAACGAGTAAAGAAGTATGAAAAATACTTACCATAGCTGATTAAAAATTGGGCCGCTAGGAGATTTTTTGCACAGTGCTGATCAAGATGTCTTCTGTAGTGTCATATTCTAGCTAAGTGACCGTTGAAATGATGTCAGCAGCTAATCAGATAAGGGAGCACGTTTTCATGATCCTGAAACAGAGATAAACATCATCAATTAGAAATACGAAAAACACATACTTGTCTTAAGCTTATGGATGGTTCTCTCTTATGCATAATAAAATTTGAATAAAAGGTTCAATTTCCGTCAGACAACATTCAATCAAGCGATGCTAATCATAACTCACCGTTTATTGTTTTCGGAAAATTTATAACAGCTGCCATCGACCTCGCCATCACAAGGGCACAAATCGCTCGGCGTGCAATAAACAATGTTTAAAAATCAAATCAAGCCTTTTGAGCCCTAATTTCCTAAACCGCAAACGACTCACATTACATCAATATTTATTACGATAAAATGAGCCTGCCCCAATATCAATCATAATTTACTCGGGGATAGGCGAACTGCTGAGGGAATAAAAAGCTCATTAAGCTTCGCTCCGGCCCCGTCCACAATCCCGGGCCACGAAGCCCCAGTTAGTTTACTGCCCACGACCTTCATAAATTTTGGCACCCTCGACCTTAAGCCATTCAACGTAACGCCAGCACAAATCCCGACGCACATAAGTTTTCGCGATTTCCCCATTAGAAACTTTTTTAAAGAACCGAACTCCGGACCGGACCCAGAAATAATTATTTACACCTGGCACCTTCTTCTCTACAGCTGGACATCGACCGGCGGCACTAATAAATCGCACAAGCCCTGGTTATTATTAACTGGCCCCGCATTGCGACGACGATGACGGCACCGATGGATATAAGAGATGTCCCAACACGTGACCGGCTCAATTCCGGATATGACTGCTGCAGCAGTCTCACAGTTCGACGACAAAATGAAACAGCTTACAGGATTATAGTTTAAATGCGTGCGGAATGGGTGGATGAAGAACCACCCCAATTATGCGCTGCATGCTCCAGTTCCAATTCGCTTGGCGGGTTCGGAAGAAATGGTTGGCTTTCCAGTCACGTTTCGGAACCTTTTAGAAGGGTTGAAGGCGTTTGTTGATTCATATATTTATTGATTGGAATATGGCTTTTTGGCAGGATGTAAACCGTAGCAGTCCTTTTGCAGTAATAAAGCGCATTGTAGTATTCAAACTCGAACTACTTGCTGTTCCATTAGACACAACAGATGTAGAATTTGCGTTCTTCATGCAAAACTATTTTTATTAAAAGAAAGCTTTCAATGGCATTTTCAAATTTATTTATTCTACTACTTGTAGTTCCGAAAAATCTTTGTTCTTTAATTTGTGGATTTACCGAGGCAAGAAGTTAAAAAAAGTGAACATGATCGACTTCCAAAGGTTTCGTTAATTAGGTGCAATGACCATGTTATTAAATGAAATGATTGCTACAAAGCTATAAACATGCTTTCTGGAATGTCATCAAGTTATCCAGTGATCTTACATTATTTGATAATGATAATGATTTTATTTATTCCAAGGAATTTGAGGAGCTTTGTCAAGCCTGGTAAAATGTGAGAAGTGCGAATTAAGAAATGACTGAAAAGTAAACAAATGAGAAGTGAAAAGTGTTAAGTTTGAAGAGCAAGGTGGGAAGTAAAAAGTTAGAAGCTAGGAGTTTTTCCATTTACCTTTTTCTCTCTTTCTCTCTCTCTCTTTCTCTCTCTCTCTTTCTCTCTCTCTCTTTCTCTCTCTCTCTTTCTCTTTAATATCCTTCTTTCTCATTTCTCATTTAATCATTTAATCTTTAATCTCTTTTCATATATTCTTTTATCTTTATTCTTTTATCTTTATTATTCTCTTATCTTTAATCTACTGTTATTTCTTCATCCTGCTTATATATTTTAACTTCTGTTTCCTTCCTTCTCTTTTTTTCTTTCTTCATGTCTCGTTTATGCTATTCCTTTTCTCCTCATTATGGTTATTATTTCTCTTCTCTTTTTTTCCTATTTTTTCCTGTTTGTTATTTTAACTTCTTTCTTTCTTCCTCATTCTTGCTTCTATCTTCCTCATTCTTACTTCTGCCATCGACCGTCTTCCTTCTTCTTACTTCATTGTTTGTTCTTCATTGCTTTCTTCTTCTTTCCTCCTTCCTTTTCGTTCTTCATGCTTTCTTTCTCCCTTCTTCCTTCTTCCCACTTCATTATTCCTTTTCATTTCTTCTTCTTTACTTCTACATTATTTCTTCTTTCTCCTACCTTCTGTCTCTTCTTTCACACTCCTCAAGTCTCGCTGTACATTTATTTTTTCTCACTTCCCAATTATCATTTCTCACTACTTACATCTTGCTTCTTATCTCTAATTACACTCGTCTGACTTCTCACAAATCACTTCTATTCACCATTAACGTTTTATTTCTCACCACCAACTACTTACTTCGAACCTCTCATTTCTCACTTCTAACCTATCACATCTCACTTTTTACTTTAAATTTCTCGTTCATCATCTATCACTACTCACTACTTATTTCGAACATCTCATGCTTCACTTCTTACTTCAAATCTTACAATTCTTATTTTTCAATTCTCCACTTCACTCTTTTCTACTAATCTAGTACTAAGGAATGAGAAGTGAGAATTAAAAGATGAGATTTGTTAAGCATTAAGTTTCAAGTGAGAAATAGGGTGTAAAAGATGTGCAGTTATAATTATTATTGTCTTTGTTATAGAGATTTGCAGCCATCATCAGGCTCATCTCTAAAGCACAGATGAGGAGTAATAAGTTTTACATTTTCTTTTCTCTTGTTCTATATGTT